>NC_048574.1:32007675-32067675 GCF_013265735.2 Oncorhynchus mykiss | reverse complement strand
GAAAAATCTAGTAAAATGTAATACACTCCGCAAAGCGGTCATGTCATACTTGGTTATGGAAAATAATCCCAGATGCCTGCAGTGCTAAAATGGAGCTATAATGTGCTCGCCTCCTAACCTGGCCTGACAGCCATGATGTACGACTACCATTACCGGAAAATATCACTTCAACTAACCCATGATCCGACTCCGCTAAGGGTCATATTATCCATGAGGAACAAATTACACTCCCCCAAAGTAAATACAAATTTCCTACATGAACTGGGTACAAATATGGGAGAAGGGGGAGAGGGAGTTTTTGGGGGGGAGGGGTACAAATTTGTTACCTATGACAACGCTCTGTGGAGTGACAAGGATGATAGAGTACATGACAAATCAAGGGCTGACAGGCTACTCTAGTGCAATCAGCCTCAGCCTCGGCCTAGCGAGCACCCACTCAAGCCTGTAAACACTATACTCTTCCTTTGGAGGGGCAAAGCACAATCTTTTAACACTGACAAGTCGCTCTCTGCTTTTTATTACTCATCCAGCTCCCCAGCAGTAGGGGGGGAAGGAGAGAAGATAAAACGTTTTTATATACAGAGCTGTTTGTTTGTTGAATGATTGAGAAACTCGACACTTCTGCTGTAATTGCCTGAGGGCAAACACTGCAATACAATAAAAAAAGAGAAACAGCAAATATATTACTAGCTCAGATCTTTATTTGATGTCAAGGACAAACAGGTCCTCTCCATGGCGGCTCCACTAAAGCACCCACTTACAGCCTCCCCTTGCCTCCAATAAGAGCCAACTATGGCAAATTACACCACTTTTCCATGCCAGGTCGTTAATAAGACACAAACCGCTTTCAAAATGGCATTTACTGCTTAGTGGCCAAATGCTGATAGACTGATGGTGAATAAATACACACTTAGTGAAGGTGTAGTCTAGGTAAAGAGGCTCTGCGCCAGGTGGAATAAAAAAAACTGTTGAATGATAAGAGAGAGGACTCGCCATCTTCATAAAAGGCCTAAGTAGTCTTCAGTCACTCAGGGCTGGAGGCTGACGCTCTAGTCTAGTAAAAAGCACTAGAACACCACCAGATATCTTTGCAAATAATTTGACTGGCAGTTTAAGGTGCCACTTACCTGCAAAACCACTTAAGCATTTAGCTAGTCTGGTCTGGATAGAGTGGCTGGTGCTCGTGACTATGTCATTTCCATGGAACAGTCATTTCCATCTTAGAACTAATGCTTCAAAAGATTTCTCATGAAAAGCATTTTTTTTTAAATAAAAGCTACATATTTGAGGGAATTGAAGCTTACGCAACTATGCGTTGTATCCACACGCCCAAGGAGCAGCACAGAATATTTTTTTTAAATCACTGAAAGATGTTCTGGGCACATAAACACGTGCACATTCAAGTTTAAGACTGAACCCATTTTATATTCACTTTAGCCTCATCAGCCTTTAAACGCTCTCAGATGGTGAAAAACCTGTTGGCGTTAACTGCGCCATGAAACGGGGAATGTTATTGGATATTGGCGGCCCACATCAAAGGCACCTTAAGGCTATGGAATCCTTCCCCCTCTCTCTCTCTGCAACTCCTCTCCTATCCTCTACTCCTGCCTGTAATCCTGCTGTAATAATGGGACTCAAGCTGCTCCAAATGAACAGCCCAGTCCTACCTGTTAGCAATAATAAAAAGAACCACCTGATCCTGGATCAGATTCGAGCCTGGATCCCCCGGGCTGCCTAGCCTGGGAAGTGAAAGAGAGCCGGAACACAATCAATGACTGACTAGCTTTCCAGAATGGAACCTGGAATCGGGGCCAAGCACACTTTGCGGCCAGAGCCAGGATTGGAACATCCAGGCCGGCCAAAGCTTTGAGAAGAGACTCATTGGGATTAGCTTTTTCTCTCTCACTCGTATCCGATATACCAGGATTCCCGAACTGGCGGACCACAGAGCGAATTTGGCCCGTGGGTGGATTTATTTCGCCCCCCAAGTTTTCTGAGCCAGAAATGAATAATTTCAACAACAATAAAATTGGGGGCTATTTTCATTGTAGGATGTAAAAGACTGTAAAATCACCAGGAGATCAGCTCCAAGTGATTTAAATGTAGGAAATCTGTTCCCAAGTATTCACACTCATAATAGAGAGACACACATTATCGTTTACGCTTGTAAGCAAGGTTTGAAATGATTCTGTTTTAGTCAAACATATCTGTTTGGGCTTTTGCGGTCAATTTGTAGTCTACAAATGATTTTTAATTGTGCTTCCGGCCTCCCAACCATCCGCTCAAGAATAAGTCGACCCGCGGCTGAATCTAGTTGATGATCCCTGCCATATACCGACACCAATTCATCAACCACCGGCAGTCCCTGGACGGACCCCAGGTGCAGGCCCTGAGACGAGATGGACCATCCCACTCTGCCTGATGAAAGAGGACAGAACATATCATTCAAGAAAACCCTGGGCAACAATGAGATGGGCCATCAGTCACGATTACAGGGAAAAAGAGACATGACAGTGCTATAGACAGTGTACCATCTCCTTCAGCCTAAGACCAGACACAGAATCACATACACTTCTTTAACATTCTAACAGTTACAGTAATCATGGTATAGTGATATTGTCTATTAGAGCGACAGTAGGATGAGAACACCCTGTCCCTATCAATGTCTTAACTCGAAAAGCACTCTGCATGTGAGACACTGTCATAGAGAAGAAAGGGAATGACCGATAGATTGGGCTAATAATGGACAAGTGTGTGTGTGCGTGTGTGTGTCCATGCATATGTGTGTGAGGACCCTGGCTTCTATCTGTCAGCCAACACATCATTATCATGTCATGTTAGAGGAATCCCATCCAACAGGTCACTTTGTAAAGAGCACCCAGGAGAACATCCATGTCTTCTGACAGCGTTGACTGTCCGTTGGAGACAGGATGTATTAAAAGAACACACACACGCGCTCATCCACCACACTCACGTACACACATACACACACACAAACACACAAACACACACACACACACACACACACACACACACACACACACACACACACACACACACACAATAAGAGAGAGGCAAAAAGCTGGCTCTTATCAGAGCCCCTGCGGCTCCTGTCACCACAGCAGAGGCCTCTCTACACCAGGCAGAACGGGATTTCTCCTGGGAACACTTTTTCCATTTCCTGATTCTGAAGAAAACGAAATAAGCCACGTTTGTCCTCATCTGAATACATTTGACCCTTTAAAACGACTGTGCCGCCCCCCTTCCTCTCCACAGCCGGGTTCTAAAGTAGAACACATCCACAGAATTCAAATGATCCTGGTGGTGGCTGGAGAGAGAGAGAGAGAGAGATACAGAGAGATAGAGAGACAGAGAGACAGAGAGAGAGAGAGACAGAGAGAGAGAGAGAGAGAGACAGAGAGAGAGAGAGAGAGACAGAGAGAGAGAGAGAGAGAGAGAGAGAGAGAAAGAAAGAGAGCGAGGCTGATGCCTGGCAGGGACAGATAGGGACTGTGGTGACTACAGGGTAACGAGGATGATGCTGAGGAGCTTGAGCTTCAATTACTCCGTAACAGAGGAGAACTGTGGCAGTCAGAGCCCCCCTATTTACTCATTCACTCCTCTGTTATTTTAATACACAATTAATCAATGACAGAAAGGTACAGCGTGGCGCTCAGCTCTGTTCATCACCACTGTAACATGATCCGGGATGAATGAATAAAATCACTAAGGGAATTACAGGCTACGACGTGTTGCTGAAACAAAAGGAATTGCCACGGCGGCAGGGGTAATTTGAATTGACGGCACTGAGTAATGACTCAATTTACAGAAGCGACTAAACAAAACAACAAACGGTATTCTAAATCATCACACTTTTTCTGGATTTACAGTGGCAAGTTTACTGTTCCTGGGAAATATGGCTGCTCAGAAGGATCTGAGACTACTATCTGTGAATATGTTGAGACCACTGGCAAAGGTCCAACTTTGCAGCATACAGACCAGTCAGAGCCACATGGTTTTGGACCAAGTTACATTAAAATGCAGTCTGTTTAAAATAAGAGACTCCGATACAATATGATGAGAGGCTAATAATATTTAGAATAATTCAAGAATATGAACTAAAGAATTACACTTTTTATACTATTATTTTACTTTTCTACTACAGGTGAAGACAGTGAAGTACATTGTTTATGTCTTGTAAACACAATGCTTCTGTGAGAAACGATTTGAGAAAATACTGTATAAACCCTAATGGAAATGCACACAGCCATAGCAGCTCCACTTAACTGTAATCTAAAGCCATAACAGTTCAATTTAGATTTCGCACATCATTTAGTCATTTATAATTAATGTGCAGCTAATTAGGCCCCTCTCACAGTTATTAACTAGATGTTTAATTCTAATTAAATAGAAATGTACACTTAAAGAAAGTCTAATATTTGATCCTCATTGAAACCACATTGATGAAAGATACATGAAAAAGATCTGCATTGCAGGAAGAAAGGAATGTCTTGGTAGAGAAAGGTAAACACTAAGATGGAGTCTTACCTTGTCTTCCTGGTCGCTCTCACTGTCACACTGTAAGAGAACACAGGAACATGGTTAGAATAACTAGGCATATACCCTGTAATTTGCCCTCCCATTCATTTGCATTAATTTAAATGTGAGCGTACAGAATCTAATTTACCTCGTCACACCACACATTTTATCAGGTATTTAATGGAGAACTGAGTACAGATGAGCATTTCCATCATATTAAAATCCATTTTTATTGGTTGTGTACATATATTTACAGATGCTAACGCAGGTGCAGTGAAATGCTTGTGCTTCTAGCTCCAACAGTGCAGTAATACCTAGTAACACAACAAAATAAACACAAATCCCCAAAATACAAACATTTAAATTAAGAAATATCAGAATGAACAATGTCAGAGTCTGGAATATAAATATATACAGTGCCTTCAAAAAGTATCCATACACCTTGACTTTTTCTACATTTTATTGTGTTACAGCCTGAATTCCAAATGGAATAAAAAAATATATATTCACAGATCTATACACATTACCCCTTTAAAGACAAAGTGAAAACAAGTTTTTAGACATTTTTGGTAATTTATTGAAAACGAAATACAGAAATATCTAATTTACGCAAGTATTCACATCACTGAGTCAATACTTTGTAGAAGCACCTTTGGCAGCCATTACAGCTGTCTTTTTTGAGGATGTTTAAGAGCTTTACGCACCTGGATTGTGCAATATTTGCCCATTATTATTTTTACAATTCTTCAAGATCTTGATTGTTGATCAGTACTAGACAGTCATTTTCAAGTCTTGCCATAGATTTCCAAGTCAATTCAGTAAAAACTGTAACTAGGCCACTCAGGAACATTCAATGTCGTCTTGGTAAGCAACTCCAGTGTAGATGTATTTATTATTATTTTGTTTAACCTTTATTTAACTAGGCAAGTCAGATAAGAACAAATTCTTATGACGACCTAGGAACAGTGGGTTAACTGCCTTGTTCAGGGGCAGAACAACAGATTTTTACCTTGTCGGCTCGGGGACTCAATCTAGCAACCTTTCGGTTACTGGCCCAATGCTCTAACCACTAGGCTACCTACCGCCACAGATTTGGCCTTGTGTTTTAGGTTATTGTCCTTCTGAAAGGTGAATTCGTCCTGCTGAAAGGTGAAAGCAGACTGAACCAGGTTGTAGGATTTTACCTATGCTTATAGCTGTATTCCTTTTCTTTTTATCACAAAAAACTCCCTAGTCCTTGCAGATGACAAGCATATCCATAACATGATGCAGCCAACACCATGCTTGAAAATATGAAGAGTGGTACTCGGTGATGTGTTGTGTTGGATATGCCCCAAGCATATTTTGTATTCAGGACAAAAAAGATAATTTCTTCCTTAATTCTTTTGCAGTATTACTTTAGTGCCTTGTTGCAAACAGGATGCATGTTTTGGAATACTGTGCTTGAAATTCACAATTGAGGGACCTTACAGATAATTGCATGTGTGGGGTGCAGAGATGGAGTAGTCAATCGAAAATCATGTTAACCACTATTCTTTTAACACACAACTTCCATGCAATTTATTACGCAATTTGTTAAGCACAGTTTTACTCCTGAACCTATTTAGTCTTGCCATAACAAAGGGGTTGAATACTTATTGATTAAAAACATTTATGCTTTAAATAAAAATATAAAAAAAGACAAACAAAATTCCACTTTGACAGTATTGTGTGTTGATCAGTGACACAAAATCTAATTTAAATCCATTTTAAATTCAGGTTGTAACACAACAAAATGTAGAAAAAGAAAGGGGTGAGAATAGTTTCTGAATGCCCTGTATAGTTGAAGTCTGAAGTTTACATACACTTAGGTTGGAGTCATTAAAACTCATTTTTCAACCACTCCACAACTTTCTTGTTCACAAACTATAGTTTTGGCAAGTGGGTTAGGACATCTACTTTGTGCATGACTCAAGTAATTTTACAACAATTGTTTACAGTCAATTGGAGGTGTACCTGTGGATGTATTTCAAGGACTACCTTCAAACTCAGTGCCTCTTGCTTGACATCATGGGAAAATCAAAGAAATCAGCCAAGACCTCAGAAAAAAAATTGTAGACCTCTGCAAGTCTGGTTCATCCTTGGGAGCAATTTCCAAATGACTGAAGGTACCACGCTCATCTGTACAAACAATAGTATGCAAGTATAACACCATGGGACCACACAGCCGTGATACCGCTCAGGAAAGAGACGCGTTCTATCTCCTAGAGATGAACCTACTCTTAAAATAAAGTGGTGATCCTAACTGACCTAAGACAGGGAATTTTTATGAGGATTAAATGTCAGGAATTGTGAAAAACTGAGTTTAAATGTAGTTGGATAAGGTGTATGTAAACTTCCGACTTCAACTGTATGTACAGTGTAGATATACAGTGCATTCAGAAAGTATTCAGACCCCTTGACTTTTTCCACATTTTGTTACATTACAGCCTTATTCTAAAATGGATTAAATATTTTTTCCCCCCATCAATCTTCACATAATACCCCACAATGACAAAGCAAAACAGGTTTTTAGAAATTGTATAGAAAACATATAGAAATATCACATTTACATAAGTATTCAGACCCTTTACTCAGTGTGTTGTTGAAGCACATTTGGCAGCGATTACTGCCTCTTCTTGGGTATGATGCTACAAGCTTGGCACACCTGTATTTGGGGAGTTTCTCTCATTCTTCTCTGCAGATCCTCTCAAGCTCTGTCAGGTTGGATGGGGACAGTGTCACCAGAAAATCACCACCACACCATCAAACCTCCTACTCCATGCTTCACGGTGGGAACCACATATGCGGAGATCATCCGTTCATCTACGCTGCATCTCACAAAAACAAGGCAGTTGGATCTAAAAACTTCAAATTTGGACTTATCAGACAGACCAAAGGACAGATTTCCACCGCTCTAATCTTCTTCTTACTGTTGTCCTTCAGTAGTGGTTTCTTTGCAGCAATACGACCATGAAGGCCTGATTCACACAGTCTCCTCTGAAAAGTTGCTATTGAGATGTGTCTGTTACTTCAACTCTGAGAAGCATTTATTTGGGCTGCACTTTCTGAGGCTGGTAACTCTGATAAACTTATCCTCTGCAGCAGATGTAATTCTGGATCTTCCTTTCCTGTGGTGGTCGTCCTCATGAGAACCAGTTTCATCATAGCGCTTGATTGTTTTTGCGACTGCATTTGAAGAAGCTTTCAAAGTTCTTGACATTTTCCAGATTGACTGACCTTCATGTCTTTCTTTTTTTTTTTTTACCCCTTTTTTCTCCCCAATTTCGTGGTATCCAATTGTTGTAGTAGCTACTATCTTGTCTCATTGCTACAACTCCCGTACGGGCTCGGGAGAGACGAAGGCTGAATGTCATGCGTCCTCCGATACACAACCCAACCAGCCGTACTGCTTCTTAACACAGCGCACATCCAACCCGGAAGCCAGCCGCACCAATGTGTCGGAGGCTACACCGTGCACCTGGCAACCTTGGCTAGCGCGCACTGCGCCCGGCCCGCCACAGGAGTCGCTGGTGCGCGATGAGACAAGGAGATCCCTACCGACCAATCCCTCCCTAACCCGGACGACGCTAGGCCAATTGTGCATCGCCCCACGGACCTCCCGGTCGCGGCGGGTTACGACAGAGCCTGGGCGCGAACCCGGGGACTCTGATGGCACAGCTGGCGCTGCAGTACAGCGCCCTTAACCACTGCGCCACCCGGGAGGCCCGACCTTCATGTTTTAAAGCAATGGTAGCCTGTCGTTTCTCTTTGCTTATTTGCGCTGTTATTGCCAAAATATGGATTTGGTCTTTTACCAAATAGGGCTTCTGTATACCACCCTTACCTTGTCACAACACAAACGCAATATGAATGAAAGAAATTCCACAAATTAACTTTTAACAAGGCACACCTGTTAATTGAAATGTATTCCAGGTGACTACATCATAAAGCTGGTTGAGAGAATGGTAAGAATGTGCAAAGCTGTCATCAAGGTAAAGGGTGGCTACTTTGAATTTTGATTGGTTTAAAACCTTTTTTGATTACTACACGATTCAATATGTTGTAACAGTTTTCTTCCGTCGAAGGACGAAGGAGAGGACCAAAATGCAGCGTAGTTTTAATAAAAGACGATAATGTGAACACTACACAAAAACAAAATAACAAACGTGGCAAAACCCGAAACAGTCCTATCTGTTGCAGAGAACACAAAGACAGGAAACAACCACCCACAAACCCCAACACAAAACAAGCTACTTAAATGTGGTTCCCAATCAGAGACAATGACTAACACCTGCCTCTGATTGAGAACCATATCAAGCCATACATAGAAACGGACAAACTAGACACACAACATAGAATGCCCACCCAGCTCACGTCCTGACCAACACTAAAACAAGGAAAACACAAAAGAACTATGGTCAGAACGTGACATATGTGTTATTTCATAGTGTTGATGTCTTCACTATTATTCAACAATGTAGAAAATAGTAAAAATAAAGAAAACCCCTTGAATGAGTAAGGGTGTCCAAACTTTTGACTGGTACTGTATATATATATATATATATATATATATCATGGTGTATAGACAGTATGGGCAGTATATGAATAGAAAAGGTGTGTACAGCAGTAGTATAGGATGAGCCACCACTAGAATACAGTATATACATATGAAGTGGGTAAGACAGTATGTAAACATTATTAAAGTGACCAGTGTTCAATGACTATGTACACAGGGCAGCAGTCTCTAAGGTACAGGGTAGAGTACTGGGTGGTAGCTAGCTAGTAACAGTGACTAAGGTTCAGGGCAGGGTACTGGTCAGAGGCCGGCTAGTGGTGACTATTTAAAATACTTATGGCCTGGAGATAGTAGCTGTTTTTCAGTCTATCAGTCCCAGCTTTGATGCACTTGTACTGTTTCCGCCTTCTGGATGGTAGCGGGTTGAACAGGCTGTGGTTCGGGTGGCTGAGGTCCTTGATGTTCTTCTTTGCCTTCCTGTGAAACCAGGTATTATAGATTTCCTGGAGGGAAGGCAGTGTGCAGGAGGGGGATAAGCATGCACCCCTGTGGGGCCCCTATGTTGTGGATCAGCTTGGCGGAGGTGTTGTTGTCTACCTTCAACACCTGGGGCCGGCCCATCAGGAAGTCCAGGAACCAGTTGCACATGGCGGGGTTCAGACCCAAGTCAATAAACAGCATTCTTACATAGGTATTCCTCTTGGCCAGGTGGAATATGGCAGTGTGCATTGCGATGGCAATAGCGTCATCAATGGATCTGTTGGGCCAATGTCATTAGACCACTCCATTATACTATTTAGACATGGACATGAATGTGAAACAAACAGTCCATAAAATATCTCACGCAAGCACCTGGTTGGTCTGATTAACATTCAAAACTAAAAATTCTAATTTGTTCATATAAATGATTTTAGGTGCAGGATGGAAAGATGGAGAGAACAGAGAAACAGGAAGGGTGTCTTTTGGGGAAAAAAAGTTGGATTTCAGTTTTTCTTCCCCAATTTCAATTTCAAGGTTCACTTAATTCTTTATCAACTAATTAGCGGGATGCTGGGTGGCCGGCGGCCCTCGAAGTTGTGCATATGGCCGAGGAGCGGGGAGGCACTGGAGTCGGAAATGAAGAAGGCACTGGGTGTGTGGAGCGGGGGGGGGGGGGCTAGTGTCGATTAAAACACAGAGGGTTTACCCTTGTGCCAGCCCAGTGTGGGGTGATTGACTGACAGCGCATGGGAGCCAGGCCACGGTGACTTCCCTAAGCCTGGTGCTCTCTGTTTTTTCCTTTCTGCAGAGCCGGGGCCCTGCTCCCTGCAGAGCTCAAAGGTAAAAGGCAGGCTGGGCCTCTGGCTCTGTATTCCCCTGGCTGACTGGAGCAGTGAAGAGGGAGAGGGGCCTGTGCTGGGCAGCGTGCTCAGCAGGAGCACACCATCCAATTTACCGGCCTGTCCCACACGGCCCCAGGGGCCAGCCCCCGGCAAACTGCCATGATGGTCAGCACCTCATAAATTATGCAGAGGCAATAAACACACTGAGAAAACACTCTCCTCTAACACTCTCTCCCGTTCTCTCCCTCCCACCCTCTTTATCTACCTCCATCACTCCTTTCTTTCCCCCTCTTTATCTACCTCCATCACTCCTTTCTTTCCCCTTCTTTATCTACCTCCATCACTCCTTTCCCCCTCTTTATCTACCTCCATCACTCCTTTCCCCCTCTTTATCTACCTCCATCACTCCTTTCCCCCTCTTTATCTACCTCCATCACTCCTTTCTTTCCCCCTGTGTTAATTCATTCACAGTGCACAGAGTCAAGTCAACAGCCAAATATAGACTACATAGCCTGTCAGCTGGAAACATAAACAAAGTTAATGTACATCATTACCTACAACAATGCATGTTCTACAAATGATGCATGCTAACTGTAACTATCTATTAGGGCTGATACCCATGATACTATACTATCACGATACTATACTATCACGATACTTGTATTGATGTACATGTATTGCGATTCGCTACTGCAATTTTATTGTGATTTGATGTTCCAAACATATTGCTCACTATATGTCTGCTGCAGAGAGACAAGAAGGAGCCATAATAGAAACAAGTTTTGATCAGTCATGGAAATAAAAGTGCTTAAAACATGTTGGCTCAATATTTAAAAGAAAATGGAACTGAGTTTTTGCGCAGGTCCTTCCGACTAACGCTAGCCATTACTCGGAGTCAAAGTATCAATAAAATGTTGTCCAAAATAATATTGTCATATGTAACTGTATTGACTTTCCCCCCCATCACTAATAAAGGGGCCTGTATTACTGTCTGAACTACTTCCATGTGTTTAAGCCTTCAGACTGTGACAAGAGTAATGTTACCCAAGACGCATTAGTCCCTGCAGTCTCTGTGCAGGGACCATTCAAATAATGGGGAGATACATTTTTTCCACTGTTGTTGTGATCCATAAAAAACACACTCAGACTTTTTTTCTTTCTTTCTTTTCTTCCCCCCCTCCATTCCCTTTCCCCTGCTTGCCTGTGCAGCCAATTGCTCTGATTGCCGAGATAGAAGAGGACTGGAATGACTTGCCCTTGCTTATGAAGCAAATGGAACATGCTAATAGAAGTCATCGTATTACCCGATGCAAAAGTGCCATAGCTCATTACTTTAAGATAAAAGGATATCATTGTAGACGGCGAGCAGAATTGACTTTCTAGCGGTACGACTTGATGATGATTTAATCAACTGCTCTCTTTCGCTTCTCATCCCCGTGCCTGTCGCTTCTGCAGGTGCCACTACACGAGACACTCACACAGCTAGTGGGGGAAGAGAAAATACAAATCAATTGCTGTCATTACTTTTTTCCCCCGAGGATAGAGGAATGCACATTTCTCTGCACTTCAAAGGGAGTGGGAGAAGAAAAAATGAAAAAACTCAATAAAATGGAAATACCTTTATAATGAGCAAAGCAAGAAAGCCAGAGATCAAGACTGACAGGCAAGGGCAGGCAATTTGTTCGTCCTTTAAGCACAAGACGCCACGCTCCCTCACACTCACTGCACTACACAGGGAAAAGCAACCCAAAATAATAACGCTAAAAAGATACAAACACTTCTAACATAAAAACAAGTCGGTGTCGTCAGTCACTGATTAGTGATCATGGTGCGTTAAAATGCAGTTACGCAGTGTGGCTCGGAAAGAGGAACACCATCATTGGCAAATCTACTGTGTTCTTTTCCATTTACTGAGTCCCATGTTGAAAAACAGAGGCACTGCAGGGAGCCTAGGCTAGATAATATCACTGTGAGCCAAAGATTATGTGGATGACATATCTCAACTACAGTACCATTATGGTTGCACATTTGGAGGTTGGATGGATTTGATAAGGTTTTAAATCAGAGTGCTCATGGAAATGAATAGATATAGTATGCTACTGTAAATAGGAGAACAAACTGCAAAAACTATTTTGAAAAGGAAACTAGAAAAACTAGGACATCAATATGTAAAACACACAGACATGTAAAAAATATGTACCTAGAGTACAACAATGGGGCCATTTAGAACCCAGAGCTAAGCTCTCAGACAGGCTGAGGCAGCTTGAGGAAGTCTGCGTAATTTAATGCAGTCATGTACAATAAGGAAACCATTACTCCTCTGAGGAAGACGGGGGGAGAAGGAGGGCAGCAGCCATAGAAAGCGATACTCTAGCCAGGCCCAGTGGTATTTACACAGCCCCAACATTATACTGTACAACGCAGACCCCAGACCTCAGTGTTTAGGTTAAGTAACAGAGGAATGTCAAACATTACCCTCAGCACTAAGACCTGTTGATGTTGGCCTGTATCCGGAGCACTTCTGATTGCCCCGACCGACCCGCCACGACCCCCACCCTCTACCCCTCCTTTTGGCTGAGTGCACTTACAAATTTCTCTATAATGTGTCCAAGCATCAAGGCTTTTGTTTATATCAGACTCAGAGTAGGATAAAACTATTCTGTGTCCGTAAGCCTCTCCAGACTCCAGCTGAGATAATATTAACCCAATAGACAGAGGAGACAGGGAACATGAGGAGAGATGTCCTCAATGGTAAATGATTCAGCTAGCTCCGTCCTGCTATCCTCTCATAAGCAACAGCAGGGTCTTTCTGTGTCTGGCTCTGCCAAACTCCCCAACATAAACAACTATTGTCATAAGGAGTCTTGCCCACCACATCAAACAGAGATGCGTGAGAGAGATGCATGCCATGTTCTGTACTGTAGCTACTTAGAAACATAACATTTAGGCATATAATCTGGAATCATGGAATATGTGGTTCCAAATGCACTACATTTCTCAAATGTATACAGATTCTGTGTCAATCAAAGAAATATAAACAACCATTCAGAGAGACATGTCACAATAGTCTGACCTAATATTCACTCAAATGTCAACTTCTTCAATATGGCTGGATGGATGCATCATTGTGCCATGCCATCCCCATGTCTGGTACTATCACGAGGTGCTGCTGGTCACTGTCCATGACCCTAGAATTAATGACAGTACCATTGATATCTGCTTCCTTTAAGGGTCTAGTGGAGCTGAGGACTGGGAATAGTTATCTGCCTGGGACACATTTCCTGCAGGATCACTGAAGGGGTTAAAGCTGAGGGACTCACTGGTTAAATAAAGGATAAATAGAAACTGTCTGCCCGTCGACCCGCCTGTCTGTCTGTCTGCCCACCTGCCTGCCTGTCTGCCAGCTTGGAAGCTAGTGGGATAGCAGCATGAATAATGGCAGCTATTGCCAGGGTCAGCTCAGACGGTGCCAATTTGATATGCCGCCGTCAAGGGCTCCTCTTCTTTTTTTCTCCCTCCCAGAGTAAAGCTGCACGTCCTGATGGTTTTCTGATGCAAACAGTCGCATGGCAAAATGTTTTTTTCCTCTCCCGCTGCCTGCTCTTCCATCTGCTGCTGGGGCCCGGGCGCCGCCAACCACCTGCCTGTCACAGTGTGCATGGAAATTAGCTGGGGAGGAGGCGCTCGCTGGTGCTAATTACATTTTAATCATTAGAAATGTGTTGGCAAATCAAGGCTTGATTGCCATCTTGGAGCCCCGCGCTCCTCCCTGCAGAGCAGAGCGGAAGGGAGGCCTGCCTGCCATGGAGGTGGCTGAGCCCGGGCCTGCCGAGCCTGTGCCTCTCCTCCGAGCTCCTCCCTCCCTCCTCAAACTCCCTCCCACAATATGGTGATGTGCTGGGCCTGGACTCTGGCGTGTTATTCACAGGTAACATAGGGGCCGTGATGGTGATGAGGCAGGCAGGGGACCTGTGCCATGCTCATTCTCACATCCCCATGCAAGGCCTGCCAGCCAGTCCCTGTCCTAGTACCACCACTGTGAGCTGAGGAACAGTAAATAGCAAATCCACCCTGGTAGTAAGGGGAGACTGATGAGCTCAGGGTTTACAACACATGGAGCACCATTAGGACTGAGGACCGGAGCAGACTGGGCCAACAGGACAGACTTACAAATGAGTTTGAGAGAGTGGATTGCTAAATGGAATGTCTGATTATTATGATAATACTTTCACCTCCGACAGAGAGAAAGCGAGAGAAAATAAGAGAGAGAGAAAAGAATGAAGAGAGATTTTCTCATTGTTGGCAAAAGGACACTGGGCCATCCATCTTGGAGACAGAAAGCAGAGATACTGTCCAGTCAGACAGGCTGCTCCAGACAGACACACCAAAGGCCTGTTGAAATCAAACATCCACTTCCTCCAGGTACCCTGGCCATTAGGCTTCCATAGATCTCAATGACAAAGCCCAACTGTAACTCCAACCTGTAACTATATATTAGGGGTGAACTGAACGGTACGATATACATTCTTTAGGTTAAAACCTCTTAATCTAAATCAGGTTAATTGGTTTAAAATTCCTACATTAACAGCAAAATGATGACCAGCCACACTAGCGAATCACGCAAACATGTTCAATGGATCATGGTGGAATGCAGTTTAAATAAATCCAGACCTCAGATCATTTTACCTCTGTTCCCAACCCAGAAAAAAACTTGGAAAAACATTTAATTTTTTCCTGCCAAATATTCTTAAAAATACTGTTTTACAAAAACACTGGGTTCCCAAATAGAAGGAAATTCAACATGACATGTCTGACTAGGGTGAGTCATTAAAATAAAACCAAGGTCTGTAGCGATGACATCTAACATCTCATTTCCCTAGCATCTGCTTGATGTCTAGCTGTCATATAAAGTATGGAGAAGGAAGAGGAAAAAAGGACAAACCATCCTACTAGCTGGAGGGCTTCAGTTCAGACAGTCTGTAGCACAGCCATAGTGACATGAGGCTAACGTCTCCTAGTCTGACGACTCACACTATTCTTCCGCTGCTCTGTTGTTCACTACATACTTTAGTCTGAGACTGCCATCATTGAAGTAGTTTGTGGTGACGCGAGGGGTACAGTAGTACAAAACAAAGTCAATAGCGATTGGATCGTCTAAACAACCAGAGTATCAAAACCAATGACGGTTTACCCACGTGTGTTCTGGCTCTGGCCCAACCCATCGGTTTCTGGACCAATCAGATGGCCTGAATGTGTTCGGCTTCGGTGAAGGGTCAGGTAGGTACTCAGATCCAGACTCATTGTGGAGAAGAAATTAAAGTCCGTGGGCATGGCATAGAATTTGGCTGAAGCAAGGAGTCTAGGTAGCTAGGCAAAACGTCTCCTCTGCTGGCCAAGTGTGTCCCTCCCTTCAGATCAGAGAGAGAGAGAAAGGAGAGGGAGGAGCGGTCTGCTGTCTGGCCCAACATTACCACGCATGATCCGCTCACCCGTCCACCCCTATCCAATTGCAGCGGGCCAACATCTGAAGGCATTTCTTTTCAAATGTAAAACTTTATCCAGACAACATTCATTGAGACCGCAAACTAAACGCAGGATTCCAGTCATTGGAATAGAGGAGGAGAGATGGAGGGAAAATAATAATAGCTTTATAGTTTATGACCTCTGTTTTCAATATCCGAGAGTGCAACATTAGACCCGTTCTTTTAAAGTTTCATTCCTCTGGAATCTGCCCAGACTTATTGAAAAAAGATTTGAGAGAGAGAGAGAGAGAACTTTCTTGGAAGAGGTCATTTTTTATGATTATTTCCATATTGTTAAATCTCTTATGGTTTACAATAGAACAACACCAATAATGGGAAATTAGAGAGCGGGCTCTGTGCATGTGTAAAGGGATTCCATTTGAAGGTGTTAGCTCACAAGTGGAAAAGAGGAATGCTTGAAAGGCAGACAACCTCTTCACAAGGGGGAAAATCACACACACCATACACAGACAGATACACTTACATATTTTGCCTGGGGTAAAAAGATGGGCTGAGGGGGTAGGGAATGTGTAGATGTGTGTGTGAGTGACTTTGTGTCTGTGTGTCTGTGCGTGCATGTGTGTGTGTGTGTGTGTCTGTGTGTGCATGTGTGTTGGTGTCTGTGTGCGTGTCGGGAGTTGGGAGGAGGGGGTGTCTACCTTTAAAATAACTTGTCAGTTAAGCTGCTCTCCTCAACAGATGTGCCAACAGTGCCCTGGAGTGGTGCTTGGCAAAGACAGATGGTGCCGCAGGGCACAGCACTCAGCTGATCTACAGGGGTGGCATCGCGCCCGCCCGCCCCTTCTCTATAAGAAGGTAACACATCCATGGGTAGAATGGTGAGATGAGAAGGGGGCGCCTCAAGGAGGGAAGCATTTACTGAAGGTTAGCGGATGGAGACACACTCAGACACACTCAGACACACACACACACACACACACACACACACACCATCACCCTTGAACCTCGTTTTCCTGTGAAGTCAACCGTAACATAGTCGGGGAGTTGGGGGGTTTGGGGTGCCAAGCAGATGCTGGCTTAATCAAGGATTAATGGAAAGATTTTGAGACAATTACATACATCAGATGCATTGTTTGCACCATTATGGCACGTCCCCTGAGACAGGTCCACTTAGTGTGCGTTTTAATTAATGCACACGACATACAATAGCATTGATGTCAGTTGGTGTCTTTATTGCAGTGATCTATTCCAACACACACAGAGAGGTCACTGTCAATGTCAGCCTCATTTGCTGTATGTGTTCAGGGTAATGTATAGTCTTCAATGTATAGAATAGAAAACATACATACATCAGACTACAAGGGGAACTTGAAGGACATGCAAAGGAAAAAGGGAAAAAAATATATGTACAATTCAGTTAACATAACTGAAGTCGGTAAAATTATTTGTATCCCATGAATAGTTAAAAAATAATTGTGAGCTCAATGTGCACCTTACACAGTTTCTCTAGCGATGAATCAGATCAAGCCCGAACGGTGCAATGTAGTAGGGAGTTGTAGTTTCCAACAGTGAAGTATTTACCTACTATGACCATAATCCATCGCACGCCTACTTGTCCGGTCCATGTGTTTCTTTTACGCCTGCTACATTAGGTTAGTGGGGGGCTGACACGGTGAGAAAAGACAGAAGAATGCCCAAATCTGAGGGATAGAGAGCAGTTGCTTTGCAAGGTACCTCTAACTGAAAATACCTGATCTTAAGTGATTGACAGTTGGTATTCAGCAATCATAAAAGTACGCCTTATTTACTTTGAAGAACTAGTAAAATAGTGATTTTGTCAGACAGCATAGGCAGCAGTTTCGTATAGATGAAGACTTGGAATTAAATAATAAAGTCATCAAATAAAACAAATGTAATATACACAACAACTGACATATTTGATTAAAGTAATGTGAATAAGTGATGGTTAAGTGATGAGCAGTAATGGACAGTCACTACCATCATGGGACTTTTATTAGGCTTAACCAGTTAGAGCTCTAGGGGCGCTATTTCATTTTTGGATAAAAAACGTTCCCGTTTTAAGCGCGATATTTTGTCACGAAAAGATGCTCGACTATGCATATTCTTGACAGTTTTGGAAAGAAAACACTCTGAAGTTTCAGAATCTGCAAAGATTTTGTCTGTAAGTGCCCCAGAACTCATTCTACAGGCGAAACCAAGATGATGCATCACCCAGGAATTAGCAGAATTTCTGAAGCTCTGTTTTCCATTCTCTCCTTATATGGCTGTGATTGCGCAAGGAACGAGCCTACACTTTCTGTCGTTCGCCCAAGGTCTTAGCAGCATTGTGACGTATTTGTAGGCATATCATTGGAAGATTGGCCATAAGAGACTACATTTTCCAGAGGTCCGCCCGGTGTCCTTTGTCTAAATTTGTGCGTAATCTTCAGGTGCGGTCATTTTCTCCTGGGATTCAGGAGAGAAAGCATGTATCCAAGAACGATGTATCAATGAAGAGATATGTGAAAAACACCTTGAGGCTTGATTCTAAAAAACGTTTGCCATGTTTTCAGTCGATATTATGGAGTTAATTTGGAAAAAAGTTTGCGTTTTGAGGACTGAATTTATGGATTTTTTTTGGTAGCCAAATGTGATGTATAAAACGGAGCTATTTCTAATACACAAGGAATCTTTTTGGAAAAACTGAGCATCTGCTATCTAACTGAGAGTATCCTCATTGAAAACATCAGAAGTTCTTCAAAGGTAAATGATTTTATTTGAAGGCTTTTATGTTTTTGTTAATGTTGCGTGCTGGATGCTAACGCTAATGCTAACGCTAAATGCTAACGCGAAATGCTAACTCTAGCTAGCTACTTTTACACAAATGATTGTTTTCCTATGGTTGAGAAGCATATTTTGAAAATCTGAGATGACAGTGTTGTTTACAAAAGGCTAAGCTTGAGAGATGGCATATTTATTTCATTTCATTTGCGATTTTCATAAATAGTTAACGTTGTGTTATGCTAATGAGCTTGCTGATAGATTTACACAATCCTGGATACAGGGGTTTTTTCATAGCTAAACGTGACGCAGAAAACGGAGCGATTTGTCCTAAACAAATAATCTTTCAGGAAAAACTGAACATTTGCTATCTGAGAGTCTCCTCATTGAAAACATCTGAAGTTCTTCAAAGGTAAATGATTTTTTTGAATGCTTTTCTGTTTTTTTGTGTAAATGTTGCCAGCTGAATGTTAATGCTAAATGCTACGTTAGCCATCAATACTGTTACACAAATGCTTGTTTTGCAATGGTTGAGAAGCATATTTTGAAAATCTGAGATGACAGTGTTGTTAACAAAAGGCTAAGCTTGAGAGATGGCATATTTATTTCATTTCATTTGCGATTTTCATGAATAGTTAACGTTGCGTTATGGTAATGAGCTTGAGTCTGTATTCACGAACCCGGATCCGGGATGGGGAGATCAGAAAGGTTAATAGTTTATTTGTTTTATAGTGCATTCAACCCACAAAATGCATAGTGCATTTAATGTTTCAAAAAATGGTGGAAACTGAAATCGAAAACCGTGATTATTTTTAATAATAATAATAATAATAATAACCTAAACCCGAACCGACCTCAAAAAGCACTAATCCCTCAGCAAATCCATTTTATCCTGTGTCATTGCACGCAAACTGAAACATATACAATTGTGTCAAAAGTGATAGTATACATAAATAATGGTGGTAAATTGCCAATCTATTTATGTAAAAATAGTCTGCATTACAATGTCCTTCGAAAGGAGGTGAGCAAATGTGACACTATCCCTCCTCCTCCTGATCCCTAATAACCTCCCACACACCAAACCAGACCAGACACTTTACTGCCCATGCATTAGACATCTCTAAGGGCCTATGTGGATGACATGCCTGACAAACTTGACAAGCATCTCCTTCTCTGTCTAGGTGTACACTATATACACCGTATACTCCCAGCCCTCCCCTCCCCCATCCATAGCCGAGGTATACTCCTACCCTGCCCCATCCATGGCTGAGGTATACTCCCACCCCCCATCCATAACTGAGGTATACTCCCACCCCCCATCCATAACTGAGGTATACTCCCACCCCCCATCCATAGCTGAGGTATACTCCCATCCCCCCAGCCATAGCTGAGGTATACTTCCAGCTCCCCCACCCCCCATCCATAGCTGAGGTATACTCCCAACCCCCCCCCATCCATGGCTGAGGTATACTCCCACCCTCCCCCATCTATTGCTAAGGTATACTCCAAGCCCCCCACCCCCGCATCCATAACTGAGGTATACTCCCACCCCCCATCCATAGCAGAGGTATACTCCCACCCCCCCATCCATAGATGAGGTATACTCACACCCCCCATCCATAGCAGAGGTATACTCCCACCCCCTATCCATAACTGAGGTATACTCCCACCCCCCCATCCATAGCTGAGGTATACTCTCATCCCCCCAGCCATAGCTGAGGTATACTTCCAGCTCCCCCACCCCCCATCCATAGCTGAGGTATACTCCCAACCCCCCCCCCCCCCCCCCCATCCATGGCTGAGGTATACTCCCACCCTCCCCCATCTATTGCTAAGGTATACTCCCAGCCCCCCACCCCCACATCCATAGCTGATGTATACTCCCACCCTCCCCCATCCATAGCTGAGGTATACTCCCACCCCCCCATCCATAGATGAGGTATACTCCCACCCCCCCATCCATAGATGAGGTATACTCACACCCCCCATCCATAGCTGAGGTATACTCACAACCCCCCCCCCCCCCCCCCATCCATGGCTGAGGTATACTCCCACCATCCCCCATCTATTGCTAAGGTATACTCCCAGCCCCCCACACCCGCATCCATAGCTGAGGTATACTCCCAGCTCCCCCACCCCCCATCCATAGCTGAGGTATACTCCCACCCCCCCATCCATAGCTGAGGTATACTCCCACCCTCCCCCATCCATAGCTGAGGTATACTCCCACCCCCCATCCATAGCAGAGGTATACTCCCTCCCCCCATCCATAGCTGAGGTATACTCCCACCGCCAATCCATAGCTGAGGTATACTCTCATCCTCCATCCATAGCTGAGGTATACTCCCACCGCCAATCCATAGCTGAGGTATACTCTCATCCCCCATCCATAGCCGAGGTATACTCCCACCCTCCATCCATAGCTGAGGTATACTCTCACGCCCCATCCATAGCAGAGGTTTACTCCCTCCCCCCATCCATAGATGAGGTATACTCCCACCGCCAATCCATAGCTGAGGTATACTCTCATCCCCCATCCATAGCCGAGGTATACTCCCATCCCCCCCACCCATGGCTGAGGTATACTCCCACCCTGCCCCATCCATAGCTGAGATATAGTCCCAGCGCTCCCACCCCCCCATCCATAGCTGAGGTACACTCCCAGCTCTCCCAGCCCCCCCCCCATCCATAGCTGAGGTATACTCCCAGCCTCCCCCATCCATAGCTGAGGTATACTCCCACCCCCCATCCATAGCTGAGGTATACTCCCATCCCCCATCCATAGCTGAGGTATACTCCCACCCCCCCCATCCATAGCTGAGGTATACTCCCACCCCCCCATGCATAGCTGAGGTATACTCCCACCCCCATCCATAGCTGAGGTATACTCCCACCCCCCATCCATAGCTGAGGTATACTCCCACCCCCCATCCATAGCTAAGGTATACTCCCACCCCCCCATCCATAGCTGAGGAATACTCCCACCCCCATCCATAGCTGAGGTATACTCCCATCCCCCCATCCATAGCTGAGGTATACTCCCATCCCCCCATCCATAGCTGAGGTATACTACCAGCTCCCCCAACCCCCCATCCATAGCTGAGGTATACTCCGACCCCCATCCATAGCTGAGGTATACTTCCATCCCCCCATCCATGGCTGAAGTATACTCCCACCCCCCCATCCATAGCTGAGGTATACTCCCACCCTCCCCCATCCATAGCTGAGGTATACTCCCACCCCTCATCCATAGCTGAGGTATACTCCCACCCCTCATCCATAGCTGAGGTATACTCCCTTCTACCCATCCGTGGATGATGTATACTCACAGCTCCCCCAGCCCCCCATCCATAGCTGAGGTATACTCCCACCCCCCCATCCATAGCTGAGGAATACTCCCACCCCCATCCATAGCTGAGGTATAC
This sequence comes from Oncorhynchus mykiss, assembly GCF_013265735.2. Lineage (NCBI taxonomy): Eukaryota > Metazoa > Chordata > Actinopteri > Salmoniformes > Salmonidae > Oncorhynchus > Oncorhynchus mykiss. The sequence goes on along the minus strand of NC_048574.1, from coordinate 32,045,588 downwards.
TCCCATCCCCCCATCCATAGCTGAGGTATACTCCCACCCCCCATCCATAGCTGAGGTATACTACCAGCTCCCCCAACCCCCCATCCATAGCTGAGGTATACTCCGACCCCCATCCATAGCTGAGGTATACTTCCATCCCCCCATCCATGGCTGAAGTATACTCCCACCCCCCCATCCATAGCTGAGGTATACTCCCACCCTCCCCCATCCATAGCTGAGGTATACTCCCACCCCTCATCCATAGCTGAGGTATACTCCCACCCCTCATCCATAGCTGAGGTATACTCCCTTCTACCCATCCGTGGCTGATGTATACTCACAGCTCCCCCAGCCCCCCATCCATAGCTGAGGTGTACTCCCAGCTCTCCCACCCCCCCATCCATATTTGAGGTATACTCCCACCCCCCATTCTCCCATCCCCCCATCCATATCTGAGGTATACTCCCATCCACCCATCCATAGCTGAGGTATACTCCCACCCCCCATCCATAGCTGAGGCATACTCCCACCCCCAAATCCATTGCTGAGGTATAAAAAAGGTAAAAAGGCAGGATTGTGGCAGGCCTTTAATCACTTAGCTCCTCACACCTGATGGCACACTATTCACTTTCACTGTCTCCCGTGACCCTGCGGGTCATTGCTCATCACATAAAGTTTTTACTAGGGAATTTTCCTCATCATTAGACATGGCCTGGAATATGAACCATTAATATTCATAGTGCCAACTCAAAATGAGGTCTGTGGATTTCCATCATGATTGCAGCCGCAGAGCCGCTATCTCATGCAGCTGCCACGGTTAACAATCAGGAGTCCGGAGTGTGTGTGTGTGTGTGTGTGTGTGTGCGTGTGTGTGTGTGTGTGTGTGTGTGTGTGTGTGTGTGTGTGTGTGTGTGTTTGCGTGTGCGCGTGTTTGTGTGTTTGTGTACAGTCTCCAGGTATCACATTATAGGCTCCATAAAGCTCCTCTCTCGATCTGGCTCAGCTCTGTTAAAAAGAAGGAAGGGGGGAGGAGAAGGAGAAGGAGGAGGCTCAGAAACTGAGAGGAGCGCCAGCCAGATGACACCAGTCTGAGATGCTCTCCACTTCTGCCAACAATCTGCCTCCAGTCCCATCCATAAAGAGGAGAGGAGCAGAGGAGCACTAGCTAGCTGTCAATGCTAACAGCCCCATAGACAGTCTCTGCCAAGGACACATCTGAGACACACAATAGGCTAGCACAACCCCCTCACTGCAATTCACATTAGAACAAATACAGCTGATGCTTTTTTTCGCTGGGAAACTGCAGGTAGCAGAGGTTTGAAGGGTTTTTGAAATAACTGGGATATTGGAACATTTTGAAGAATCGGAGCACAGATGAGCCAATGTGCATGCAGAGTGTTGGCTACTTCTAATATTACAAACTAAATGCTTCCTCAATTGTACTTTGGATTCATAGCCTACAGCATATAAATTATTCAGCATTGCCAACAGCATTATATCTACCACATTGTCACATTCTGACCTTTATTTCCTTTGTTTTGTCTTTATTTAGTATGGTCAGGGCATGAGTTGGGGTGGGCAGTCAATGTGTGTTGTTCTATGTTGGGGTTTTGAGTTCAGCCTATTATAGTTCTCAATCAGAGGCAGGTGTCGTTAGTTGTCTCTGATTGAGAATCATACTTAGGTAGCCTGGGTTTCACTTTTGAGTTGTGGGTGTTTGTTTTCCGTGTGTGTGTTTGTTGCCACACGGTACTGTTTCGGTTTCGTTGATTTTCACGTTTTTGTTTTATATTTTCATCGTGTTCAGTTTATATCTTAAAATAAACGTTATGAACACTTACCACGCTGCACATTGGTCCTCCGATCCTTCTCGCTTCTTCTCCTCAGAGGAGGAGGATTGCCGTTACAGAAACACCCACCACCAAGAAAGGACCAAACAGCGTGGTAACAGGCAGCAGAGGCAGCGGCAAAGTACACAGGACTCCTGGACATGGGAGGAGATTCTGGACGGCAAAGGACCCTGGACAGCCAGGGGAATATCGCCGTCCCAAAGCAGAGCTGGAGGCAGCGAAAGCAGAGAGGCGCCGGTGTGAGGAGGCAGCACGGCAGCGCGGCTGGAAGCCCGAGAGGCAGCCCCAAAAATGTATTGGGGGAGGGGCACACGGGGAGTGTGGCAGAGTCAGGAGTCAGACCTGAGCCAACTCCCCCTGCATACCGTAAGGAGCCAAGGATGGACCAGAGCCGGTCAGGGCGGTATTGGAGGTGAGCGAAGCAGAGACAGTGAATGAGTTAATTGGGAGATTGGAGGAGAGAGTTATGAGGGAGGTGCTGTGTTGGTGCATGAGGCACGACATCCGCCCGACGGAGCCTGTCGGCGATTTGATGTCACCTGGGTCAGCTCTCCATACTCGTCCTGAGGTGCGTGCTAGTCGTCTGGTGAAGACTGTGCCAGTGGTGGAGCGCACAGTGTCCCCAGTACGCGTGCTTTGCCCGGTGCGCTACATCCCAGCTCCCGCATCTGCCGGGCTAGGGTGAGGAGCCAGCCAGGGCGGATGGTGCCAGCCCTGCTCTCCAGACCTCCAGTGTGCCTTCACGGTCCGGTCTAACCGGTGCCACCTCCACACACCAGGCTGTCTCTCCGTCTTCTGCCTACAGGTGTTCCCGCCTGTCCAGCGCGGCTAGAGGCTTCCTCCTCTCCAGCACTGCCAGAGTCTCCTGTCGGTCCTGAGCCGCCAGTCTCCCGTCTGTCCTGAGCTGCCAGAGTCTCCCATCTGTCCTGAGCCGCTGGAGTCTCCCATCTGTCCTGAACCGCCAGAGTCTCCCGTCTGTCCTAAGCCGCCAGAGTCTCTCGTCTGTCCTGAGCCGCCAGAGCCGCCAGGAGCCACCAGAGCCGCCAGCCAGCCAGGAGCCGCCAGAGCCGTCAGCCAGCCAAGAGCCGCCAGAGCCGTCAGCCAGCCAGGAGCCGCCAGAGCCGTCAGCCAGCCAGGAGCCGCCAGAGCCGTCAGCCAGCCAGGAGCCGCCAGAGCCGTCAGCCAGCCAGGAGCCGCCAGAGCCGCCAGCCAGCCAGGAGCCGCCAGAGCCGTCAGTCAGCCAGGAGCCTCCAGTCAGCCAGAAGCCGCCAGAGCCGTCAGTCAGCCAGGAGCCGCCAGAGCCATCAGTCAGCCAGGAGCTGCCAGTGCTGTCAGTCAGCCAGGCGATGCCAGAATCGCCCCTCACTCCAGAGCTGCTGGAGTCTCCCGCCTGTCCGGTGCTGCCGGAGTCTCCCGTCCATTCGGGACCCATTTCTAGGGTCCCCAGTCCGAGGTCGGCGGCGAGGGTCGCCGCTCATAAGATGCCATGGAGGCGGACAATGAAGTGGAGAAAAATTGTGGTGAAGTGGGGTCCACGTCCCGCGCCAAAGCCGCCACCGCGGACAGACGCCCACCCAGACCCTCCCCTATAGGTTCAGGTTTTGCGGCCGGAGTCCGGGGTGTTTGTTGCGACACGGTACTGTTTCGCTTTGGTTGATGTTCACGTTTATTGTTTTGTATTTTCATAGTGTTCAGTTTATATCTTAAAATAAACGTTATGGACACTTACCGCTCTGCGCATTGGTCCTCCGATCCTTCTCGCTTCTCCTCCTCATAGGAGGAGGAGGAATGCCGTTACAGAAACACCCACCACCAAGAAAGGACCAAACAGCGTGGTAACAGGCAGCAGCAGCAGAGGCAGCAGCAAAGTACACAGGACTCCTGGACATGGGAGGAGATTCTGGACGGCAAAGGACCCTGGACTCAGCCAGGGGAATATCGCCGTCCCAAAGCAGAGCTGGAGGCAGCGAAAGCAGAGAGGCGCCGGTATGAGGAGGCAGCACGGCAGTTACACACATGATATCATATCAGGAATGCCGTTACACACATGATATCACATCCCTAATATTAATATTTTGTACACTATTATGATGTACAGTGGGGCAAAAAAGTATTTAGTCAGCCACCAATTGTGCAAGTTCTCCCACTTAAAAAGATGAGAGAGGCCTGTAATTTTCATCATAGGCACACTTCAACTATGACAGACAAAATGAGAAAAAAAATCCAGAAAATCACATTGTAGGATTTTTAATTTATTTATTTGCAAATTATGGTGGAAAATAAGTATTTGGTCACCTACAAACAAGCAAGATTTCTGGCTTTCACAGACCTGTAACTTCTTCTTTAAGAGGCTCCTCTGTCCTCCACTCGTTACCTGTATTAATGGCACCTGCTTGAACTTGTTATCAGTATAAAAGACACCTGTCCACAACCTCAAACAGTCACACTCCAAATTACAGGCCTCTCTCATCTTTTTAAGTGGGAGAACTTGCACAATTGGTGGCTGACTAAATACTTTTTTTGCCCCACTCTAAGTATATGAACATTCTACATTCCTCAGTAATACTAGAAAGCCGAATGACTGTGAGCTCCTTCTGTGTAGGCTTATCCAAGATGGTCACTCTTCTGCACATGCTCAGACAAGGAGCCTCATCCAACAATCAATCCCAATATTCACATCTTTCTCATCTTCTACGTCTCTGGCCAATGAGAGTGAGAGTTCAGCCTCCATGCAGTTCGTTGCAACCACACATGATAAGACAGCTTAGAGCAGCAACAATGGTGCTAGGTGCTAGGCTAGCACAGGCCTCTGCTTCTGATAAGACTCCCATTATGGCTCTCTCCTCCGCACACAGCAGCCCAGTTGCCTGGTTGGCTCCATGGCTCCATGCAGGGGGAAGGCTTTCCTATGCCATGGGCGGCAGTGCAGCAGCAATTAGCAGACATCTCCCTGACAGGCCAAGATAAACTTCCGTGGGAAGCACCAAGGGGAACAGAGCAGCCTTCATCCTACTGTGATGACTTGAAACACGCCATTTAGAGTGCTAATATCAAAGGGAGAGTAAGTTTAGGAGAAATCGTGTGAAGAAAAGAAGATCCCTCAAGTAAATAAATAAAGAGGGGATAAATAATGAATCATAATTCCATTGTTTATACTGTTATACTACAGCAAAGAGGTATAGTATAAACTGTAGTACTTTGGTAGTGTGTATTTTGCTGGTTGGTGCAGATGTAGACAATCACATACAGTAGGCTCCAGCAGAGTAGAGGTATAAATCCAGGACATTTTCAATAGAACTTTCTGTTTACAAAATAACCTATTTTGAAGGATCCTGCACTGTAAACACACCAAATCAGATGCAGCCATGTAAACTGGCCTTTACAACAATCAGTCTTTCAGTGACAAACATGCCAATTTGTAATTCTCATATTGTGATTAGGTAGCTGTCATGCTGCACATCTGAGTAGCCTTATTATGCAGGATCTAGTCAAATAAAAGCCACAGCCCAGTACCTCTGTCAGGATTGTGTCTACGCCACATGCAAACAAGCAAAGATGAATAAACATTAGTTGTTGTCGAGCTGCCGCTGCTGCGCTAGACTTCAAGCCGGCAGGCTTTTCTTTGTACAATAAAAATATTTAATTTGAAAGACTGATGCAAGGCAAAATGAAATTAAAAGGAACTCACGCTAACTGTTAAAACAAATTACTTGCAGCATGCTAAATTACATTTGCTCTTCCATCAGAGAGATCAAACGCGCCCAACTCCAGATTTCCTTCCTGTGCTAATTATCTACTGCCTTCACCTCCTCCTCATCCCAGGGGTGCTCATAAACACACTTTTTGTGTCTGCTTGTTTGTTTGTTTGGTTTATTTATACATTCCTCCGTCTCCCCGACCATCTCATGCTCTTCTCTCTGGTGGCAGGCGGGCGAACTGGGTGAATTACAGGGCTCTAATGTAATCCCGGGGTGCCAGGGATGGCGTGCGCTCCTGAAAAACGTGCTCAATTAAAGCGGGATGAGCCCAGTGGGATCGTCCCTGGCAGAGGGAGGGATGGAAGGAGGTAGCATAGCACTGGGCTGGTCGGGGTGAGTGACACAGCCCTCAGGATGGGATTAATTAGCATGCTAAGTGGAAGAGCATGGGAGCAGGCGGCTGGAGGGCGGAGAGCGACGGGCCGCGTCCCAACCATCTGACATCCCAACTCCCACATCAACTGCCCCTTCATAGACCAGCAGCCAAGCCAGTCTCTCTGTCCATCAGACATCTCTACCTCTCCCTGGCCTGGACACACTTGTGGAGGGTTGAGGAGCGAGAGAGAGGAGTTTGTTTGCTTGACATTGAGATTCAAAAAGATGAGAGAGCATGCTACCTTTTATTAGGTAATGGCGGGAAAACAACTTCCTCAACAACACAGGTCCTACTGCAATGAGAAATACAATAGAAAAAGCCAGAGGATCAGAGAAAAACAAGAAACGAGAAGAGGAAAAATAGTATGGGTAGTTGGAGAGGACATCCCTAATATAATTTCCACAGTGGGCTGACAGGGCTGGCTTTGGCCGTTGGCAGTGAATGGCGTGCTAAGAGGCTGGAGCCCTACCATGCTACGCCAAACCCATGTCATCAAGCTGATACTGGACAACAGCTGGAAGCTTTGGTCAATTAGACTTCAAATAGAGGAGAACCCCTGAGGGGATCACAGAGTTGGCCCTAGATAAGACCAATTAGGAGAAGTGGAGTTCATGCTCATAAAGGGTCAGGATTATAATACTCTTAACTATGTTTCTGTTATTTTCTTCAACTCCCAAACCACATTAACAGTACAGTACCATTAGATCATCATGGCAGAATCTTGGGGTTGTGGAACATTTTACGAAATCAACTTTTCTTCCTTCATCTTACAGACGGGTTGGTTGTTTATAGGGCTGACCCTGAGTCTTCTGTTCTTTCAACCAATTGATTGGTCAAAATGTTAAAACGTGTATTTTTCCATAAAAAGACACATCCTATGTGTGTTAATCAAATCAACTATATGCACTGAGCTTGTCTGATGCTTTAAGCACACTATTTGATTACATTATTAAGACACACAATTTGATTATGCCGGGCCGGGCTCAGATTTGCACCACTATGTCTAAAAAAATGACAGCGAGTGACTGTGACTAGCACCCGTTGTCTCGCACTCCTCCCTGCTGCAGCGACCACCACATAACATCAACATTGTTTATCGCGGTGTCCATGTTGCTGAAGCTGCAACATAATTACAGCCATTTCTGACTGAAAAATTCTGTTACCGTTATCCCTAATTTATTTAGGAAAAACATTCCTTCAACCCTTGCTCTCTTTAAGTGACAAATAGGGCCTGACCTATAGCATATAATAATGACAGCAATAAATTGGTTATAACAAACTCGGAATACCATAACACATGTGACAGCTAAATGGATGCAGAGGACGTGACAAATAAACTACAAAAGGGGGAATGTTTACTGGTTGCTCAGGGGAAGTCTGGAGATCAAGAAAAAGAAGGTAAGGAGCAACCCCTGCGTGCGTATTATGTTTGCCAAACAGATGCTGTTAAATTACAATATTATTTTTCAGACCGTTTGGAATAATGTAGGCTAAACAACACTAAATAAATTATAAGTGTACCAGAGTCTGTTTTTTAGAAATGTATAGCCTTTATTTCAGAAAAGACTAAAAACAGTCGCATTTATTCGAAAATGCAATTTTCAAAATGGAATGTTTTATTTAGGGGCGGCAGGTAGCCGAGTGGTTAGAGCGTTGGCCCAGTAACCGAAAGTTTGCTAGATCAAATCCCCGAGCTGACAAGGTAAAAATCTGTGGTTCTGTCCCTGAATAAGACAGTTAACACACTGTTCCTAGGCTGTCACTGTAAATAAGAATTTGTTCTTAACTGACTTGCCTAGTTAAATAAAGGTTCAATTAAAAAATAAATGTAGCCTATTGTTTAGGCTAATTATTAAAGGGTCGCTTGGTTATTTTATTTTTCAAATCGATGAATGTATGCTGTGTGATTGTAACGGCTGTCTTCCTGGGAAGGAGAGGCGGACCAAAACGCAGCGTGTTTATAGTTCATGGTAATTTAATAAGGTAACTCAAACATGAACAGGAATACAAAACAATAAACGTGAAAACCGAAACAGCCCTATCTGGTGCAGAAAACACAAAGACAGGAAACAACAACCCACAAAACCCAACACAAAACAGGCTACCTAAATATGGTTCCCAATCAGAGACAATGACTAACACCTGCCTCTGATTGAGAACCATATCAGGCCAAACATAGAAATAGACAAACCAGACACACAACCTTACGCCCACAACCGTAAGGCTCTCCAGAGGGTTGTGAGGTCTGCACAACGCATCACCGGGGGCAAACGACCTGCCCTCCAGGACACCTACACCACCCGATGTCACAGGAAGGCCATAAAGATCATTAGGACAACTACCACCCGAGCCACTGCCTGTTCACCCCGCTATCATCCAGAAGGCGAGGTCAGTACAGGTGCATCAAAGCTGGGACCAAGAGACTGAAAAACAGCTTCTACCTCAAGGCCATCAGACTGTTAAACAGCCACCACTAACATTGAGTGGCTGCTGCCAACACACTGACTCAACTCCAGCCACTTTAATAATGGGAATTGATGGAAATTGATGTCAAATATATCACTAGCCACTTTAAACAATGCTACTTAATATAATGTTTACATACCCTACATTATTCATCTCATATGTATATGTATATACTGTACTCTATATCATCTACTGCATATTTATGTAATACATGTATCACTAGCCACTTGAACTATGCCACTTTGTTTACATACCCTACATTATTCATCTCATATGTATATGTATATACTGTACTCTATCATCTACTGCATATTTATGTAATACATGTATCACTAGCCACTTTAAACTATGCTACTTTGTTTACATACTCTACATTACTCATCTCATATGTATATACTGTACTCGATACCATCTACTGTATCTTGCCTATGCCGTTCTGTACCATCACTCATTCATATATCTTTATGTACATCTTCTTTATCCCTTTACACTTGTGTGTATAAGGTAGTAGTTTTGGAATTGTTAGCTAGATTACTCGTTGGTGATAACTGCATTGTCGGAACTAGAATCACAAGCATTTCACTACACTCGCATTAACATCTGCTAACCATGTGTATGTGACAAATACATTTGATTTGATTTTGATTTGAATGCCCACCCAGCTCACGTCCTGACCAACACTAAAACAAGGAAAACACAGAAGAACTATGGTCAGAACGTGACAGTGATGACATGAACAAATGAATGATTGATTGATACAGAAGCCTGTATAAGTATTAAATATAGACCTAAGTAAGTTACGGTATTAAGACTAAACTCTTAGGCCTACAGCTCGATGGGGGTTATACAAGGCTTCTATACTAAGCCTACTAATGATAATGGCATTAATTATTATTACAATGATGAGCATAATAAAAATAGTAACAATAACAATAAGAAGGAGATCAAGAAAAAGGAGGGTTATTATTATTACAAATATTTTGTTTCTGACAACATGGAACAGTGTAAAAAACACTAAATAAGTCATGCCAGAAGAGGCTGGTCTAACGGAAAAATAAGTATAAACCCGTAATTACATCATAGCATAGATTAAAAACTGCAGAATTTGTGAAATTGTTTATCTGACATGTTGTGGTTACGTGAGGCTTGGTGCTCACGGAATCAGTGGGCTATTCAACAAACACTTAAACAGGCAACAGAAGCAGGATCTGTCTTATTCTGTAGATACAGTTGAAGTCGGAAGGTTACATACACTTAGGTTGGGGTCATTAAAAGTAGTTTTTCAACCACTCCACAAATTTCTTGTTAACAAACTATTGTTTTGGCAAGTCGGTTAGGACATCTACTTTGTGCATGACAAGTAATTCTTCCAACAATTGTTTACAGACAAACTTATAATTCATTGTATCACAATTCCAGTGGGTCAAACACTGAGTTAACTGTGCCTTTAAACAGCTTGGAAAATTCCAGAAAATTATGTCATGGCTTTAGAAGCTTTTGATAAGCTAATTGACATCTTTTGAGTCAATCGGAGGTGTACATGTGGATCTATTTCAAGGCCTTACCTTCAAACTCAGTGCCTCTTTGTTTGACATCATGGGAAAATCAAAAGAAAACAGCCAAGACCTCAAAAAATTATTGTAGACCTCCACAAGTCTGGTTCATCCTTGGGAGCAATATCCAAACGCCTGAAGGTACCATGTTCATCTGTACAAACAATAGTACACAAGTATAAACACCATGGGACCACACAGCCGTCATACCGCTTAGGAAGGAGACCTGTTCTGTCTCCTAAAGATGAACATACTTTGGTGTGAAAAGTGCAAATCAATCCCAGAACAACAGCAAAGGACCTTGGGAAGGTGCTGGAGGAAACAGGTAAAAAGTATCTATATCCACAGTAAAACGAGTCCTATATCAAATAACCTAAAAGCTCAGCAAGGAAGAAGCCACTGCTCCAAAACCGCCATAAAAAAGCCAGACTATGGTTTGCAACTGCACATGGGGACAAAGATTGTTTTTGTTTTTTAAATGTCCTCTGGTCTGATGAAACAAAAATAGAACTGTTTGGCCATAATGACCATCGTTATGTTTGGAGGAAAAAGCGGGAGGCTTGCAAGCCCAAGAACACCATCGTGAAGCACGGGGGTAGCAACATCATGTTGTGCGGGTGCTTTGCTGGTGCTTTGGTGCTTTGCTGAGGGACTGGTGTACTTCACAAAATAGATGGCATCATGAGGCAGAAAAAATAGGTGGATATATTGAAGCAACATCTCAAGACATCAGTCAGGAAGTTAAAGCTTGGTCGCAAATGGGTCTTTCAAATGGACAATGACCCCAAGCATACTTCCAAAGTTGTGGCAAAATGGCTTTAGGACAACAAAGTCAAGGTATTGGAGTGGCCAACACAAAACCCTGACCTCAATCCCCTAGATAATTTGTGGGCAGAACTGAAAAAGCGTGTGCGAGCAAGGAGGCCTACAAACCTGACTAAGTTACAGCAGCTCTGTCAGGAGGAATGGGCCACAAATCACCCAACTTATTGTGGGAAGCTTGTGGAAGGCTACCCGAAATGTTTGACCCAAGTTAAACAATTTAAAGGCAATGCTACCAAATACTAATTGAGTGTATGTAAACTTCTGACCCAATGGGAATGTGATGAAAGAAATAAAAGCTGAAATAAATCATTCTCTCAACTATTATTCTGACATTTCACATTCTTAAAATAAAGTGGTGACCCTAACTGACCTAAGGCAGGGGATTTTTACTAGGATTAAATGTCAGGAATTGTGAAAAACTGAGTTTAAATGTATTTGGCTAAGGTGTATGTAAACTTCTGATGGTGTTGATTTATAAAGTCAGGCACATTTAACAGTTAGGCTGTTGATTAAAGACCTAATTAAGTTGGTTTCCTCTCTCCTCACTTTTCTTAGACAATTATGTCAAGGGCTGTTTTCTCATCTCCTCACTCCGCTGCTGCCTCCACTGCATTGTTCTCAACACCAATATGCTGGTTAACTTTTCTATTATGTACATAGCAACATGGTCTAGGAAAGATGCCAAATCAACAGCACACTAATGTGTTTCAGAACCGCGGACAGTGACTGTTATCCAATGCGGGAGAAAGCAGATTTGTTAAAAAATAACATTATTTGTATTAGTGTTGCACCATTGTTCTTACGTAATATAATCATATACAATTTCAGTAGCACATGTCTTGATGGATTGTGCCACAATAGAATAGGCCTCCACAATAGAATAGTCCACTCAGACAGGCGTGAATCAGACAGGTGTCTTGTACACCACCATTTTTATTAAATGTTTTGCTACTGCTCGACTAAAGAAATCTCGGTTGACCAACAGCCTATCGACCAAACAATTGACCAGTGAACTAAATGGGGTCAGCCCTAGTTGTTTAGCAACAAAACCGATGTGTGCGCAAATATGGGGCAAAACAGACGGGGTTGGCTTAGATTCTTGATAACTATACTTAGTCTCCAAATGTTTATTGAAAACATAAATATAATTACACAATGAGTATCTCTTAAATACATCATTACTGTTGTTGTTAGCTAGCTAGAGCATTATAGCCATATTAGCATTGACATGAAATCAAAACACCTCAAAACAAGACATGGTATCAAGAAAAATATAAAACTAGTTGAAACAAGCCACCTACGATTCCCCACATGGCAGCTTCTTGTCATTGTAGCTTGCTATCTGACCGTTCAGAATCATAACAAAGCATGGCCTCCGGCCACATCGGTGCACCAGACAGTTTTCATGATGTTGTCAGCCAAACCCTGTATTATTGCACTCTATTTTCATTGAAATTCATTTTGAGCCCCAAAATATGTTTTCCAGTAGTCCTTCCTTTCTGAACTCAGATGTTTTCCATTGTTTGTGCTGTGGTGGGTCCATCTCTTTTAAACTGGCGCAGGCCCTACAGTGGGAGAGTGCAGCCCCCAAGGCTCTTGTTTTCATATTGATTGTCACAGTTGGTGGTCGACTTCAGTTCTATGAAAGCCTGAGCTACCGAACACACATGACGAAAGGCTAGCCAAGCAAACTGGGGAAAACCTATTCAACAGAACAACATGCTACTGTAGCCGCTATGGAAATGCAACCAAGTGTTCATAGATCTGTAGTAAATAAACCTCAATCCCTTTACCCATTTTTCCCCTACCAACTTAGTCTCAATGTAGCATATCTGAAATGTCTTGTTTGTATAATGTTTTAATGTAATGTTAAAGTCTACATGCATGGCTATATCTATATAATTTGTGCCAAAACTGAGCCTTTTTCTGGCTATTACATTTTATTTTCCCTGTCCAGTTATTATCTGGGGTTAACTGCTTAGTTCCTGTGGTTAATTGCTTCGTTTTGTTAGTCCAACGTCTCTAAACGGCTTTACTGATTTACTAGTCCAGCTCCTCTTAAAGCTGTGTCAGGTCACAGAGGACTAGGAACTCTACTAAATTCCCTCCTTTTACAGCGTGTTGTCAGAAACAACAGAGAGCAGGGTAAATCTGTCAGAGCACAGCATCTGGGGGGCTGAAGTGGTCTTTGGAGAGTCAGTAGTCCTGTCAGTAGGAGAGGGTCAGTCAGCACAAGAGATCATGTTTCTCCCTCATGTGGCTCTGTGGTGTTATTCTAGGCCACTGGCTACCGCTTACCCATGTGTGTTTGTTAGTCTGTGTGTGAGAGTGTGTGCTCCAATTAAAAAACTGACCTCCCCCTTAAGCTTCATTGTGGACTTTATAGCCAACTCAGCACACAGATATCTTGCTGCATACTTTATGACAATCTAACCTAGCTCAGTCTTGCCTCTCTTAGAGAAGCAGAGAGAGACAGAGAGAGAGAGAGAGAGAGAGAGATAGAGAAAGAGAGAGAGAGAGAAAGAGAGAGAGAGAGAGAGAGAGAGAGAGAGAGAGAGAGAGAGAGAGAGAGAGAGAGAGAGAGAGAGAAAGAGAGAGAGAGAGAGAGAGAGAGAGAGAGAGAGAGAGAGCGAGAGAGAGAGAGAAACAAGTGTTTTGTCAGCCATAATTACTCTCCAATTATAAGGTCAAAACATTAAGGGCCACTTTGTTGTCTGGGCAGCCCCGCTTAGATCAGGTTGTGGTGGAATGTGTTTCGCATTAGGGGCCCCGGCATGATGTACGTTTCCTGTCAGGCAAAGATAACAGTGGGGGCCAGCGGAGCAGGGGCCCCCCACCTGGTGGGAGCAATGGGGTGCCTCCATCCGTCCCTCAGGCACACACATACATGGAAATGCACACACATGCACACACTCAGACACACTCTCTGACCAGAACCACACATAATACAGAGAGAGAGATGGAGTGGGGAAGTGAGAGAGATGGTGGGAGAGGAAGACTGAATGAGTGAGAGAGAGAGCGAGAGAGTGAGAGAGAGAGTGAAAGAAAGAAGGAAAGAAAGAGAAAGAGAGAGTGAAAGAAAGAGAAAGAAAGAGAGAGAGAGAGAGAGAGAGTGAATTCAAGAAAGAAAGAGAAAGATATAGAGAGGGTATGAGAAGGTCAGGATGAGGGGAAATGAAACATTCTGTCAGCTGTCAACCATAGCCCATCATAGAGATCTAACAAATGTGGTCATAACATTCCAAACTTCTTTCCACTCAGACAACTTGTTTATCTCATCAAACCACTTCATAATGTCAAATATGTATGATTTCAACAACTGTGTGTATTTAGTGGGAGTATGTAAGTGTTTGTGTATGTGTGTATATGAAGCTAGTGTGTATGCTAGAGTAATGCCAAAGTAGAAAGTAAAAGCCCTGTCAAAGTCCTGCAGTGTAAAGTTGATTGCTCAGGAGTGGCCCATCCATCACTTTAACACATAGAACAAGGTCAGGGACTGGTGCCCTGAGGCACTACACTACAGCAGACACACATAATATATTAACACCAACTGTTTTCTAGGAAATCTCAATGACTTTGAATATGTTTTGTTCTCCTAATACAAACACTCAAGGGTTGGCATGAACTTTTAAAGTTGAGAAATAGCACACTTATCAAAGATGTTCATGTAGGGGTAAAACAACAAAATAATTTCACGATGCCATCTTTGAGGAGGAGTAGTAGAATGGTGGCCCAGTCTCTGCTGGTCATCTGCTTCGGGCCAATGAGAGGAGGGCTACTCCAGGGAGCTATCTGTGGCATCCCATGCCAAGCGTGGCATGTGCACTCGCTCTGTCTCTCCAGGCCCCCTCCAGGGTGTGGAGCCTCAGCCTGCTGGCCTGCGCTGCGGCCACAGCCATCTGCTGTCCCCCATTGGTGAGTTGGCCAGTGAAGCTGCACAAGCAGGCAGGCGGCCGGACCGAGTTAGGCGGGCCTTCCCTGGTTTGGGCCCGGGGCCCGGGGGGTGGAGGGGAGGGGGGTCCTCTCTGGAGCTTCTGAGACCCACTCCGTAGCACTTTCCTCATGAGCATCCGGAACCTCCTGAGGGCTCCTGGAACGTCTCGGAGCCATCTGGGGAGAAGTGGAGCATGGCGGGGAGCAGCTGGACGCTTAGAGCTGCTATTTAAACCCTGGCAGCATAGCTCCATCAGTCAGTCAGCGGATGGGTAACACAGGGAGGGAGCACAGCCCTCCACATCCCATACCACCGACCCTCAGAAGGCTCCCTGCTCACAAGTTAACATGGCTATACTGAAGTCATTCTACAATCAACAAGGCCACATTATACATCAGTTGTTGTGATACTACACCTTTAGCAAATTACAGGGGCTCCTGGGGCTCGGGTTTATGAGTTATGGATTCCTATAACGAGGTAGTTTCAACATAAACATAAGCGTTTATGAGCAAACACAGCTTGCAGGAGAAGCTGATTAGCTGTGTAAAGACAGATTTTACTACCTCTGGTGCTGGCGCAGTACACTCCTCCACTCTGTGGTCACACAGACGGGCTGTATATATTATTGTGTTTAAGAGGAGGTTGTGGGTTGTTTCAGAAAGAGGAAATTACTGTGCTATCTGAGATGAGAGATGTGGAGTGTGGCTCATTGAGCAGTGTACTTAAGATGTTATCGCTGTGCAAAGACAAGTGTGAGCAGGGCAGAGGGATAAAGAGGCAGAGGGTGGGGTCACTGGGCTAGCTTACAACCCAGGAACCACAGCTACACTGAAGTAAACACTGACAGTCTGGGGTCATTTTCCTTTTTTTGGAAGGCAGACAGTAACTGGTGCTGCTTTCTAAGCAACTGACAAAGACTATCTTCCATGGTATGAATTTGGAAAAGCTATTTGGAAAGCAATGTGCACACATACTGTATCGTTGTCTAATGTGTTGACGAAAACATACTCTTGCAGAGCAAACAAAGACGGTCTGCAAACACGTCAACCCAAAATGATGGGCTCATCTTCTGTTTGTACAGATACAGCGCCACTGCCAAGCCCTGAACACCAATCAAAGACAGATGTAGGAATAAACTAGTACTCCTCCACTACTAATATCTTCAGATAAAATTAACTCTTTCTTCACATTAAATACACCATGAGGAATTCATTAAAAGTGAATTCATTCATTAAAAGATATAGGATACTGATAAACTTTACTTATCACTCATGTTAACACTCAGTTCTCGCAAAGCAATTTTTTCTGAAAGAGAGCAATACACCATCACCCTCGCCCACTCACAGACCCACACACAGGCAAATGTTCATATACTTCTACGTTTTAACTGGAAATAATGGAAAAGAAGCAGTGTCGTCTTAGCAACTGTCAATTGGCCACTAGAGACCACAGTGAGGGAGGTTTCTCCCAGGCAGCAATCTAAAGTCTGGATTCTACACACGGTATCACAGGAGCTCTCTCCCTCCATCCCGCATATGAAGCAATGGGAAGAAAACCTCCCCCTCGCTGTCAGGAGAACATTAATTAAAGTGTTAAAGATAAAAGAAAGCATTGACTTCCTTTCCTCTCCAACCATCCCCTCTTCACCCCCCAGGCTTCTCCTAGCTCAGACCCGGGAGCTAACTGGAAAGAAAAAGCTCCACTAAGACCAATTAAGGCCGTTCACTAGGAAACTGAAAGCAAGACAAATGGAGGCAGAAGGCCCGATTACAAGAAACCTTTGTACAGATGTAAAGCAATTAGAGTTGTCTGTGGGGGCCAGACAGCGCGGTACCTGTGAGTCATAGATCCTAGAGCCATGCCATGCCGTCTCAATTCGGAACAATCACTCTTTTCTTTCTGTTTAGGGTCCCAGCCCAGGCCGAGTCAGGCAGCTTGTGTATTAGTGTCATATATCAGCCGATAGGACTGGGTATTGGTTTCACTTGTCCGGCCGCGGTGGGAAGAGGCAGTGTCTGACAAACAGGACTGCTACTACTACAGCCTCCTCCATTATCCCTATATGGGGTGAACAGAACAGGGCCAGTATTATACAGGGGCTTCGGCCTGGGGCCTCATTTATAAACGTTGCGTACATATAAAATATATCCCAAATAAGTTGTCCAGCAAAAGTTGGCATTTATTAAAACTGATCTTGGCGTGAGAATGTGCTTACCTACACGCAAACTTCAGACCGTGATTACGCAAATTTTTATAGTGGTTGAAGTGTGGTATTGCAAGCAGGTAAGTAAGTATTTTGCAAATGGGGAATATGATGACACGCTTATTTGTAAAATATATATATATTTTTAAGGAAAACATAATAACAAGATGCAGCTATTTGCCATTAGTGAGAAGAGCGAAAATCTGTGTTTTGTTTTTGGAATCTTCTATTTCACCTTTTTTGGCCATGATGCATTCCTGAAGTAGCCATACAACAAATTACCATGCATATCTCTCATTTTGTCACGACTTCCGCCAGTCTCTCTCCTTGTTCGGGTGGTGTTCGGCGGTCGACGTCACTGACCTTCTAGCCATCATTGATCTATTTTTAATTTTCCATTGGTTTTGTCTTGTCTTCCTACACACCTGGTTCCAATCCCATTCACTACATGTATTTAACCCTCTGTTCCCCACACATCCTTGTCAGAGATGGTTTGTTGTATGTAGGTGTGTATTTAACCCTCTGTTTCCCCTCATGTCCTTGTCAGAGATGGTTTGTTGTATGTAGGTGTGTATTTAACCCTCTGTTTCCCCTCATGTCCTTGTCAGAGATGGTTTGTTGTATGTAGGTGTGTATTTAACCCTCTGTTTCCCCTCATGTCCTTGTCAGAGATGGTTTGTTGTATGTAGGTGTGTATTTAACCCTCTGTTTCCCCTCATGTCCTTGTCAGAGATGGTTTGTTGTATGTAGGTGTGTATTTAACCCTCTGTTTCCCCTCATGTCCTTGTCAGAGATGGTTTGTTGTATGTAGGTGTGTTATTTGTTCTGGTGTGCAACGGGTTTTGCACCCTATTATGTTATATTTGTATACTTTGGTAAACATTTTTGAATGTTTATGAAACAGCTCCGTTTTTTACCAAGTTCATTCTCCTGCGCCTGACTTCCCTGCCACCAGCACGCACCGCATTACACATTTAGTAAATAGATAGGCTATGTATTTCATGTTTTTCTGTTGCATATGCGATCCCATAGGCAGCTCAATTTATAAAATACATTTGAATTTAACAAGTGAACAGACAGTTGATATTTTACAGTTAAGCATGCATGCAACTACTGTAGCCTACTGTAATTCCAATTATTTTTAGTAGGCGAGACAACTTTCAGAATTTGCTGGCAGTCCAGCATAATTAAGATGGTGCACAAGTCAATACAAAGCATTGTAGAATTGAAACGTTCCTCTGACAGGTCCACAACAGTTAGCAATTGTTTTTCAGAAACTGTCACTGTCCTTTGCCAAATACAGTGTAAGTTACTGCAAAAGATTTAAATATTCTGCCACCACCTCCAAAAACATTTCATAAAATCTGCCTTTGCTCTTTCTTTTAGAAACTGCTGTGGCCTAATTTCAATAGTTCCAAATTATACAGCAAAAAAATGTTGATATTGTCATCCTAAAAGGTGAATGAATGGAGGGCGTTTTGGAGGTGGAATTATAATACTCATTCACATGCGTACAGTTTTACGACAGGTGTGATTTTTAACGGGAAACGTGTATGTATGGAGTATGCCAAGTTAATAAATCAATATTTTATACATACGTAATCTTTTCAGAAATGGTGGACGCATATATTTAGTGTGAAATGTAAGCATTGTTTATAAATGAGGCCCCATGTGAGGTGAGGGGGCCTTTAGATAACACAACGACTGATAGGGAGGGTCCAGAAATCACAGGTAACTCAGTAAACAGGTCACTGTGATAGAGGCTGATGGGTAATTATACGGCATTACACAGTTCCACAAGTTAGTTACCAATCACAGAGCATTTATCCAGGGTGACCTTCCCTGTGAACTCTAGATCACACATCTATAGACAGTCAGAGCAATGTGAAACTATGAAGGGAGAAACCACATTGGTTTATGGAAATTGGATTGACATTTATGAAGGCATAACATGGATCTTGAGAGGCATACAGTGCCTTCAGAAAGTATTCCTACCCTTTTGCTTATTCCACTTTTTGTTGTGTTACAGCCTTAATTAAAAATGTATTCAATAGCCCATAATGACAAAGTGACAAAGTGAACATTTTATAGAGAAAGACCTCATTTTCATACCCCCGAGTCAATACTTTGTTAGAAGCCCCTTTGGCAGCGATTACAGCTGTATGTCTCAAAGAGCTTTCCACACCTGGATTGTGCAACATTTGCCCATTATTCTTTTTAAAATTCTTCAAGCTCTGTCAAATTGGTTGTTGATCATTGCTAGACAACCATTTTCAGCTCTTGCCATAGATTTTCAAGTAGATTTAAGTCAAAACTGTAACTCAGTCACAGGGAAACATTCACTGTCTTCTTGGGAAGAAACTCCAGTGTAGATTTAGCCTTGTGTTTTAGGTTATTGTCCTGCTCAAAGGTGAATTAATCTCCCAGTGTCTGGGAGCCAGCACCATGCTTGAAAATCTGTAGTGTTACTCAGTAATGTGTTGTATTGCATTTGCCCTAAACATAACACATTCGGCACAAAAAGTGAATTGCTTTGCCACATTTTTTGCAGTATAACTTTAGAGCCTTGTTGCAACAAGGCTCTAAAGTAATACTGCAAAATTACACATCCCAGAAATGTTCCATACGCACAGACAGTTTATTTCTCTCAAATAGTGTGCACAAATTTGGTTACATCCCTACTGGTGAGCATTTCTCCTTTGCCAAGACAATCCATCCACCTGACAGGTGTTGCATATCAAGTAGCTGATTAAACAGCATGATCATTACATAGGTGCACCTTGTGATTGGAACACTAAAAGGCCACTCAAAAATGTGCCGTTTTGTCACACAACACAATGCCACAGATTGGCATGCTGACTGCAGAAATGTCCACCAGAGCTGTTGTCAGAGAATGTAATGTTAATTTCTCTACCATAAACCGCCTCCAATGTCATTTTAGAGAATTAGGCATTACATCCAACAAGCCTCACAACCGCAGACCATGTGTATGGCGTCATGTGGGGGAGCAGTTTACTGATGTCAACGTTGTGAACAGAGTGCCCCATGGTGGCGGTAGGGTTATGGTATGGGCAGGCATAAGCTACAGACAACGAACACAATTGCATTTTATCGATGGTAATATGAATGCACAGAGATACCATGACGAGATCCTGAGGCTCATTGTCATGCCATTCATCCGCCGCCATCACCTCATGTTTCAGCATGATAATCCACGGCCCCATGTCGCAAGAATCTGTACAGAATTCCTGGAAGCTGAAAACGTCCCAGTTCTTTCATGGCCTGCATACTCACTAGACATGTCAACCATTGAGCATGTTTGGGATGCTCTGGAGCAACATGTATGACAGCGTGTTCCAGTTCCCGCCAATATCCAGCAACTTCGCACAGCCATTGAAGAGGAGTGGAACAACATTCCACAGTCCACAATCAACAACCTGATCATCTCAATGTGAAGGAGATGTGTTGCGCTGCATGAAGCAAATGGGGGTCACACCAGATACTGACTGGTTTTCTGATCCACGCCTCTACCTTTTTTTCAAGGTATATGTGACCAACAGATTCATATCTGTATTCCCAGTCATGTGAAATCGATAGATTAGGGCCTAATTCATTTATTTCAATTGACTGATTTCATTATATGAACTCTGTAAAATCTTTGAAATTGTTGCATGTTGCGTTTATATTTTTGTTCAGTAAAATAATTTCACCATGCTCACCATACCAATAGGTGCCCTTCTTTGTGAGGCATTGGAAAACCTCCCTGGTCTTTGTGGTTGAATCTGTGTTTGAAATTCACTGCTCGACTGAGGGACCTTACAGATTATTGTATGTGTAACAGTATAGCTTCCGTCCCTCTCCTCGCCCCTACCCGGATACTCGCCCCCCTTTTGACCTCCTCCTTTTCCGCAGCAACCAGTGATCCGGGTCAACAGCATCAATGTAACAGTTTAACTTTAGTCCATCCCCTCACCCCGACCCGGGCTCGAAACAGGGAACCTCTGCACACATAGACAACTGACACCCACGAAGCATCGTTACCTATCGCTCCACAAAAAGCCGCAGCCCTCGCAGAGCAAGGGGAACCACTACTTCAAGGTCTCAAAGCGAGTGACGTCACCGATTGAAACGCTATTAGCGCGCACCACCGCTAACTAGCTAGCCATTTCACATCGGTTACATATGTGTGGGGCACAGAGATGAGGTAGTCATTCAAAAATTCATGCAACTTATTATGTGACTTGTTAAGCACATTTTTACTCCTGAACTTATTTAGGCTTGTCATAACAAAGTGGTTGAATACTTATTGACTCAAGACATTTCAGATTTTCATTTCTAATACATGTATAAAAAATAGAAAAACAAAATTCCACTTTGACATTATGGGGTATTGTGTGTAGGCCAGTGACCAAAAAATATAAATGTAATTTATTTTAAATTCAGGCTGTAACCGAGGTGTGAATACTTTCTGAAGGTACTGTACATGATTTGATAAAGGAACTATTAGCTTACTGTATGGTATGCATGTAATCCTCCCTTAAATGTTCACAGTATATACGCATGACCAAGTAACAACAGAGCAGTGTATGTGAAGCTTATTGGATTCCATGCTAATAAACTGCTACGGTAGGTCTAGCAGCCGTGCTGGTCAAAACAAGCCCAACAGAGTGAGCCAACCATCCAGCCAGGGAGGGGGTGGGGTCACCGGCTGCGGAGTGTAACAAATTGATTCCTAATGGGAATTTATGTTCAGTGGTCCCATCTACAATTAACTAAGCAAAATTTCTCCTCGCGAACCGAGATTATGAAATAATTTTGACAAATGGCGGCTAAGCCATTTAATGACCTTTTCCCTCTTTCTCCGCTGCAAGATGGAGCCTCTCATTATTTATTGGTTGTTTTAAAAAGCAGGTAGGGGAGAATGAATGCCTGGCTGTCATTGTGTGTAATGGGGCTAATAATGGTGTCCTGCATACTGCATAATGATGTTCCTCCTCTCCATACAAAAGCCATCTCTTCTCCTGTGATGGCTGGTGCAGGCAGCTCATGCTCAGACCCTAGGTTCTGGTTATAAAAGCACTGTGCCTCTCTCTTACCATGCCAGTAGGCTGTGCGGCCCATATAACTGGAGAAAATAAGTGCTAGTAAAGAGGCACTTTATACTGTCTGACTCCAGCAGCTGATTTAGCCATCCAGACGTCTTTACCTTCATCCCTACACACAAACAAACACACAGTAGTAAAACAGAAATGACGTTATCTGTGTAAGCTTTTGGGATATTTTCATCGACCCTCCATTTTTCCTGGTTAAATTACAAAATGAGCCACCTATTCAGCGACGCATGAAAATAGTTCTGAGGAAAGACTTGGCCCAAATCATAGAACAAATATCGTAACCACGACAATGATCTAGAGGATAATAAAATACATATGTGATTGATATGGCCAGTCTAGTAAATCAGCTCAGTGCAATTGCTTTGACTTGAGAGATGTTAGAAAGCCATTTGACTTCACAGTGAGGGCTTGATGAAGTCCTAGGGGCCTCTGGTTAAAGACTTGAGCAGATGGCTGAATACTTGGCGAAGGAAAAGAGCTGCTCTAAATATTTTTGGCAGCACTACAGGCATATGGCAAAAGTTCATGTCGAACGCTTCATTTCACAAGACCATCCATCCAGCCTAAGGACGGAAAAATAAATAATAAAAGACGAGAAGAAAAGAAAGAAGGAAAAAAATTATGGGGTGAAATTTTGAAATAAATACTAGACATATGATACTATCTGGTGTTTTCTCGAACTGTGTATGTATCTAATTTAGCCTGATCCAGCCCATCCAGCTCTTCTCATTCTCAGATAATAACTGCCACAATAACACTGAGCTGGAGGAAAAACATGGTTCTACTTTAGATCAGGGAGCTATCCACCGCTCAGAGAGGCAAGCCAGGGAGAAGCTGCCCTCGGCACTTTGGGGAAAGCAGCAGACTCACAGTCGTGATCTGGGTCTGAGGTTGGGTTGGTTGGACGGCGTGCCCGTCCTTTTGTCTCTGGCCAAAGGATTAGGAGCGAGGACATTTGTGGAGAGTGATTTAGAGGGATCAGTGCAGGGATTTGGTATCAATAAAGACACAGTAAAGACACAGATAGCTGGTATTTAAAACCACAAGGGAGAAAATCTAATCAAAAGCTCATATCCTGCGAACATCCCCCGTATATGACATTTGGGAGTACTTATCTTAGCTCTGTTTTTGTTTGCTTAAATCAAAAGCGAGAGTAGAAAAAATATATATATTATATTTTGCATCTAAGGCAGCTGTAGCAGATTTGTTGGATAGAGCTTGGTTGGCAGAGTAACCATTGGGAGACAACAAGACAAGGGGCTGATTGGCAGCGAATGCAACATTAGTAGAGCCTATCTCTCTCTAGGGCCTGATAAGACAAGACTAGAGTATCAATCATCTTCCTGCAGAACAACAGTGCATCAGTGCCATTCTCCTCCAATCATTTTGCCTTTGTTCTCCTCCGGTCGTCTCATTTGTGTAGCACAAGCAGAGCCATTAATGTGGGTTTGATCAGTCAGTGAAAACAAGTCAAAGTCAAAGGAATAAAAATACAGCCTAGCACAACATCATACAACTGTCAGATGTCAATATCCTGCTTTTTCTTCTATTATTTATTTCCCCTGCCTTCTGAAGGTTCGAAGTACGAACGAGAACGCGCTGCTGACAAAATATGAAATCCATTGACATAAAAGGGGGCTTCTATCAAATCCTGATGCAATGGCACACTTCTCCTTCAGAATGAATTACAGGGCCACAGCAGTAGGGAATAGAGCCAGGATAACTATGGTAATAACATCCTCACAAAGAGCTGTGGCCTGGCATGCCTTTCATGTTAGGCTGACCTCATGTTTTAGGACCAAACAGACATAGCCTTCCTCACAATGTCATCTTTCTCTGCCTCATGCTTGACCTTGCCTTTAGTAAACTAGCTAGAAATACGTCTTGTATTTTTTTTCCTTCAAACTACCTCAAATGAATCGGCCTTCATTACTTTAAGAGTGCAGGCAGCTAGCATTGTTCGACACAAAAGATTTCTTTCAATTTTTTAAAACAGAGATTTTTTTTTAAATCCATGGTTCTTTTTTTAATACAAAATGCTTATGAAAGAGACAACTAACTGCACCTGAAAAAAACGATCAAAATGCTCTGAACCAGAGCATGAAAGAGAGGCCAAGGACGTTGTATCCCAAGCGTTAGATTGGTTTCCCATCCCATGATTAGCCTCATCCATGCTAATTACACTGAATGGAAACTAATTAGAAGGAACTACTCTTCGGCTAATGAGGATTTGGGGCTTCGTCCGTCTTAGGATATCATTTGCACTGCTACTGCTGGAACCACTCTCTCTCTAGTTCAGAGCTATACACCAGCCTGTTATATTCACACAAATCACATCCTACTCTCTATTTCAGAGCTGTGGCAGCCGTATATACCAACCAATCAGAGGAACCCATCCTTCTCTGCAATAAGCCAAATCCACTGGCAATAGGATGAAACATCTGAATACATAAGGTGCATCAAAAAGGGACATATGGACATATGGGCATTTACAAAATAGCCTCCAACACTCTACTCAGCAAATTGGATGCAGTCTATCATAGTGCCATCCGTTTCGTCACCAAAGCCCCATATACAGTGGGGCAAAAAAGTATTTAGTCAGCCACCAATTGTGCAAGTTCTCCCACTTAAAAATATGAGAGAGGCCTGTAATTTTCATCATAGGTACACTTCAACTATGACAGACAAAATGAGAAAAAAAATCCAGAAAATCACATTGTAGGATTTTTTATGAATTTATTTGCAAATTATGGTGGAAAATAAGTATTTGGTCAATAACAAAAGTTTATCTCAATACTTTGTTATATACCCTTTGTTGACAATGACAGAGGTCAAACGTTTTCTGTAAGTCTTCACAAGGTTTTCACACACTGTTGCTGGTATTTTGGCCCATTCCTCCATGCAGATCTCCTCTAGAGCAATGATGTTTTGGGGCTGTTGCCGGGCAACACGGACTTTCAACTCCCTCCAAAGATTTTCTATGGGGTTGAGATCTGGAGACTGGCTAGGCCATTCCAGGACCTTGAAATGCTTCTTACGAAGCCACTCCTTCTTGCCCGGGCGGTGTGTTTGGGATCATTGTCATGCTGAAAGACCCAGCCATGTTTCATCTTCAATGCCCTTGCTGATGGAAGGAGGTTTTCACTCAAAATCTCACGATACATGGCCCCATTCATTCTTTCCTTTACAAGGATCAGTCGTCCTGGTCCCTTTGCAGAAAAACAGCCCCAAAGCATGATGTTTCCACCCCCCTGCTTCACAGTAGGTATGGTGTTCTTTGGACGCAACTCAGCATTCTTTGTCCTCCAAACACGACGAGTTGAGTTCTTACCAAAAAGTTATATTTTGGTTTCATCTGACCATATGACATTCTCCCAATCTTCTTCTGGATCATCCAAATGCTCTCTAGCAAACTTCAGACGGGCCTGGACATGTACTGGCTTAAGCAGGGGGACACGTCTGGCACTGCAGGATTTGAGTCCCTGGCGGCGTAGTGTGTTACTGATGGTAGGCTTTGTTACTTTGGTCCCAGCTCTCTGCATGTCATTCACTAGGTCCCCCCGTGTGGTTCTGGGATTTTTGCTCACCGTTCTTGTGATCATTTTGACCCCACGGGGTGAGATCTTGCGTGGAGACCCAGATCGAGGGAGATTATCAGTGGTCTTGTATGTCTTCCATTTCCTAATAATTGCTCCCACAGTTGATTTCTTCAAACCAAGCTGCTTACCTATTGCAGATTCAGTCTTCCCAGCCTGGTGCAGGTCTACCATTTTGTTTCTGGTGTCCTTTGACAGCTCTTTGGTCTTGGCCATAGTGGAGTTTGGAGTGTGACTGTTTGAGGTTGTGGACAGGTGTCTTTTATACTGATAACAAGTTCAAACAGGTGCCATTAATACAGGTAACGAGTGGAGGACAGAGGAGCCTCTTAAAGAAGAAGTTACAGGTCTGTGAGAGCCAGAAATCTTGCTTGTTTGTAGGTGACCAAATACTTATTTTCCACCATAATTTGCAAATAAATTCATTAAAATTCATACAATGTGATTTTCTGGATTTTTTTCTCATTTTGTCTGTCATAGTTGTGTACCTATGATGAAAATTACAGGCCTCTCTCATCTTTTTAAGTGGGAGAACTTTCACAATTGGTGGCTGACTAAATACTTTTTTGCCCCACTGTACTACCCACCACTGCGACCTTTATGCTCTCGTTGGCTGGACCTCGCTTCATATTTGTCTCCAAACCCACTGGCTCCAGGTCATCTATAAGTCTTTGCTAGGTAAAGCCCCGCCTTTTCTCAGCTCACTGGTCACCATAGCAGTACCCACCTGTAGCACGCGCTCCAGCAGGTATATTTCACTGGTCATCCCGAAAGCCAACTTCTCGTTTGACCACCTTTCCTTCCAGTTCTCTGATGCCAATGACTGGATCGAATTGCAAAAATCACTGAATCTGGAGTCCTATATCTCTCTCATTAAATTTAAGCATCAGCTATCAGAGCAGCTTACCGATGATTGCACCTGTACACAGCCCATCTGTAAATAGCCCACCCAACTACCTCATCCCCATATTGTTATTTTTTTTTAATCCTTTGCACCCCAGTATCTCTACTTGCACATTCATCTTCTGCACATCTATCACTCCAGTGTTAATTGCTAAATTATAATTATTTCGCCACTATGGCCTATTTACTCATCTCATATGTATATACTGTACTCTATACCATCTACTGCATCTTGCCTATGCCATTCGGCCATCACTCATTTATATATTTTCATGTACATATTCATATTCATTCCTTTACAATTGTGTGTATAAGGTAGTTGTTGTGAAATTGTTAGGTTACATTACTTGTTAGATATTACTGCATGGTCGGAACTAGAAGCACAAGCATTTCGCTACACTTGCCACCTGCTAACCATGAGTATGAGGCAAAGACATTTGATTTGATTTATTTTATTGCCTTACTTCCATAGTCTTACTACATTTGCACACACTGTATGTAGATTTTTCTATTGTGTTATTGACTGTAATTTTGTTTATCCCATGTGTAACTCTGTGCTGTTTGTGTCACACTGCTTTGCTTTATCTTGGCCAGGTCACAGTTGTAAATGAGAATTTGTTCTCAACTGGCCTGCCTGGTTAAATAAAGGTGAAATAAAAAATACTAAAATAAAAATGTTCCTCTGCCCAAGCGTTGCTGACGCATGCCAGATCTTACAACGCCTGGAAAGGTATTTTATGTATCAGCTAACCACATCATAAGCAATCTGGTGCCCGACGGCACAGTCAATGACGTGGCACGCAACCATTGGTCCGATGACGTGTAATGGTACAGGCATGTAGGAGATAATAAGCCACTCCAGACGGGGGGAAGCTTTCTATGACCACACCAATTACCTCAGCAGCCATGTCACCCTATAGGTCTCACTATACCTCTGCCTCACCAGGGGGGCAGGAACCCTCTGACCTCACACTGCTGTTCCATCCACAGAGCTTCCATCTGGCCTGATAGGGGCTTTCACAGGGATACAGGGCTGTAATTAGCCTAGGGGGGCATGCCTAATGGTAGCTAGCTACTCTAGAACAACAACACAGGATAAACCCAGTCACTCCCTGCGGGGACTCGTGTCTCCTCCTCCTCTGACTAAAATGATGGCGCTGTGGGCCAGGCTGTGTGTCTGATGTCCTGGACTTAGTCATTGCCACTAACAACGGGGATGAAAGTCAAGTCAACTGCACCAAATGACAGAATGTGGCCTGGCCTCAGAGGCTATGCAAATTATCAAATGACTAAAAGTGCAGAGTAGACGTCTTTGATACACTTACTGTACCACCATAGAAATAGATGAGAAAATGACTTTAGTGGGTTCAGACGTCTTTAGATAAAACTATTCCACCATGATGTAGTACTAGGGCATCATAAAGCTATTTAGGAATACTAATATCATGCAACTGCTGCTTAACAAATTCCCTATTCCGTATTAATCCCTAGCTAACACCATTAATCTGAGAGCAATCATGCTGTTATTCCACTGTCAAACAGGCTGGATGACGTTTTCATTATAACATTAGTTTCAATATCTGATCTGGATTTAATACCCTCTTTTAACTTCTTGCACTTGGGCAAACAGCACAGGTGATCTAAATACCTCATTGACGAATCTGCTAAAGATAAAATAGAGCTTTTGCTTGCTGATTATACTGCTAGAACTGTAAAAACGGCAAAAGTATCTAGAACAAAAATGTAGTCTAAGAGTGTGAAACACAAAATTGTGTCCCTCAATTGCCTATCATTTACAACTTTGCTGCCCTCACACACACACACACACACACACACACAGACACAGACACAGACACAGACACACACACACACACACACACACACACACACACACACACACACACACACACACACACACACACACACACACACACACACACACTCACACACACACACACACACACACACACACACACACACACACACACACACACACACACACACACACACACCACACACACACACACACACACTCACACACACACACACACACACACACCACACACACACACACACACACACGCCACACACACACGTCTACAGCGCTTTGGTAGGCTTCACAAAGGAGCCCTGCAATTAGGCACATGAGCTGCAATCAGAGCCCAATGACAATACCTCTCCACCGGCTTGTTTTCCTAACCTCACCGAGCCCCCGGGCGCTGGTCCACTTACCCTGTCAGAAACACACAGCCCACCACTGAAATCAAAAGACTGAAATCACTCCATTCCTCTCCACTCACTGCAGCTCCCTGCGCTGATTAAATGTGCAGAGAGGAGAGTGCAATTTGCTAAATTACAAGTATTCTGCACATGTAAATATAGTTTAATTACCGCAATTAAAGAAGATTACTGGAGATTGGCAGATGGGGGATGTAATATTGCTCAGTTTGAATGCAGTATAACATAAACAGAACGCTAACCCCACATTCTGAATGGAACGGGCTGTTAGAGTCCTGACAAATTGTATTCTGATGCCTCTCTCTCTGAAGGCTGACAATCGCCTACAGATAGAGAGAGAGAGTGTGTGTGAGAGAGGGTAAGAGAAGGATGGAGACAGAGAAAATCAAGGCTGAAAGAGAGAGAGAGACAGACAGATAGAGAGAGAAAGCGAGACAGAGAGAGAGAGAGATAAAGAGAGAGTACAGTAAACCAAAAACAGGCCTGACTGCCTTCAAGCATGATATTAGAAAAAGCAGATTGAATTAGGATGACATAACGCAAAAATATTTTGACAACAGTTAATACGGCATTAGAGACAATTACATCGGATTTAGACGCTGAGATCACTCACTGAAAATTAGAAACAGTCTTTTAACTTGGAAATTAAAAAATGTGGAAATTAAGACTAACAAAAGAACCAGACTTTGGAACGACATCAAAGAAAATAAGCCAGTAAGAAAGAAAAAAAGGAGAGGAGAAAGAAATAACTAAAACGGACACAGATTAAAACACTTAACCACAAAAAAAGGATACAGGGATCAAACGGCTTTGGTGAAATTACCATGGATTACAAAGGTGGCTCGACATAATGCCGGTTAAAGTAACGCTATCACATCTTCTAACAATCACAATTAGAACCACCTGAATATGTACAGGCTTGAGAGAAAACACATGCTTGCCTCAATAAATATATATCCTTTATACTATGTGTCTGCTGGTTTTGGGGTTTTCCTTTTATATAAGAGCTAGACAAACAGGTGAGGGGAGTTCCTTACTAGACAGGGACTTGAATTCCTCAATCAAGTACAAGTGTGGAACAAAAATCCGCAGACACTCGGCCCTCCGTGGAATGACTTTGGCACGTGCGCTAAAACATGGCTGCCGACCGTGTTTTTTCTGTACAGCCATTCGGTCTGAGGGATTTCTAGGTTACACACCCTGGCCCCAGAAAGAAGATCCTTTCACGATCTATATAGCTATATAGCAACATTTTATACATTCCAGTCAACAGCCTATTAGAAATTCTAATTGAAAGTTCAATGCCTTTGCTCCAGGCCTAGTAATAAAGATTGCATTTGGAAAGCCATTTAAAGGCTTAATCTTTTTATCATGTGGTATTTGGAAGCCTAACTTTGTTCTTGTTAGGCAGATCAATCGCGTTAATTTAGAAAATGGGAGAAAATGTCACCCTTCATCCTTTAAACCCCGGCTCGGCAAAAGAGCCTAGTTAACGAGTGCGACAGGTTTTCCCCCCGTATTAGCAGAAATAGGTGTCATGGGAGACTTGACCTACACATTTTAATTACCACATGAAAAATTCAGCTGCTGAGATGAATGGCACGGAGGCCTGCCTCGGTCTGCGATTTAACCGTTTCATGCTTGACTTAAAACAAGCAGATACACACACACATACAGTGCATTTGGAAAGTATTCAGACCACATTACTTTTTCCACATTTTGTTACGTTACAGTCTTATTCTAAAATGTATTAAACAAAAAAAAATAATCATTAATCTACACACAATACCCCATAATATGTTTTGGGGTGCAAATGTATTACAAATAAAAAACAGAGATGGGAGAACCTTCCAGATGGACAACCATCTAACCACCAATCAGGTCTTTACGGTAGACTGGCAAGACGGAAGCCACTCCTCAGTAAGAGGCACTTGACAACCCGCCAAAAGGCACCTAAAGACTCTCAGACCATGAGAAACAAACAAGATGATCTTGTCTGGTGAAACCAATATTGAACTCTTTGGCCTGAATGCCAAGCATCATGTCTGGAGGAAATCTAGCACCATCCCTATGGTGAAGCATGGTGGTAGTGGCATTATGTTGTTGGGATGTTTTTCAGTGGCAGGGACAGGGAGACTAGTCTAGATCGAGGGAAAGATGTTCGGAGCAAAATACAGAGAGATCATGAACACCTGCTCCAGAGCGCTCAGGACCTCAGACTGGGGTGAAGGTTCACCTTCCAACAGGACAACAACCCTAAGCACACAGCCAAGACAACACAGGAGTGGCTTTGGGACAAGTCTCTGAATGTCCTTGAGTAGCCCAGCCAGAGCCCAGACTTGAACCCAATCAAACATTCTGGAGAGACCTGAAAATAGCTGTGCAGCGACCCTCCCCATCCAACCTGACAGAGCTTGAGAGGATCTGCAGAGAAGAATGAGGGAAACTCCCCAAATAAAGGTGTGCCAAGCTTGTAGCGTCATACCCAAGAAGACTCGAGGCTGTAATCTCTGCCAAAGGTGCTTCAACAAAGTACTGAGTAAAGGGTCTGAATACTTATGTAAATGTGATATTTTGGGGGGCAAAATTTCAAAAAAACGTTTTTTTTGCTTTGTCATTATGGGGTATTGTGTGTAGATTGATGAGGGGGGAAAAAACTATTTAATCAATTTTAGAATAAGGCTGTAACGTAACAAAATTTGGAAAAAGTCAATGGGTCTGAATACTTTCCAAATGCACTATACACTTGTACACACAGAGCACGACTAAAGAAGAGATAGCAGTGGTTCATGTTTTTTTAATACAAAACTCCCTCTCTCTCCCAGCACTGCTGGGATCTGCCATGTAAAACCTATATGCTGTGGAATCTCTTTCTTGACATTGTTTAAAGGGATATCGTGGCTCCTCTATTCCGTGTTCATTTCAATAAAGACATAATACATTTTTCCGGTTGGCTGGCCCTCCTTTGTGCATCTCTTGTTTTGCATGTGCATCAGGGACAGTTACATCCTCACTCACTAATAATTCATAGAAAAGCAGAGAACCCTATGTAGTGATGATTTAGATTCCATATGTGTGTGTGGCTGTTATATTCATGTCAGAATGGTTGGATGCACAGGGAACCCCCATATGACATGCATTGACTGTGATTTATTGCTGCCTCCTTTTTGAGGAGGAGAGTTATTAACCTCTGCGGGCACCAGATTGTCCCAAAATCGGGACGGCCGTTGCTAATATGTGTTAATGTGACTAGAATGACGTTGTATACAACAGCCAACTTTCCGGGACATAGACATATCTTATATGGGCAGAAAGCTTAAATTCTTGTTAATCTAACTCCAGTGTCAAATCAACAGTAGCTATTACAGTGAGGAAATACCATGCTATTGTTTGAGGAGAGTCCACAACAACAACAAAACGTTTATCACGGAAACTGGTTTGATACATTCACCTCTGAAGGTAAATAATGTACTTACATTCAGTAATCTTGCTCTGATGTGTCATCCTAAGGGTCCCAGAGATTCAATTTAGCACAGATTTGTTTGATTACATCCATTTTTATATTCAAACGTAGGAACTGGGTTCTACAGTTTGAACCCCTGCTGTCTCTGGCTCCACACCCACCCCTCCCGGCCATCTAGATGTGTGAAAGTTAGTGTATAAGTTAATGATCCATCATGTATGACATTCCTGAGGGTGTGTAAACTGAAATTCTTTATTACCATAGCATTTTTGTATGTTCTCTATAGTTATATACCTGAAAATGTATCAATTGACCAATTCGGCACATTTGGGCAAACTCCTGGCAGTCTTGATACAAAATATTGTGCAGTAATGTAATTCTTCACTGGATCAGTCTGAAACTTTGCACACAAACTGCTCCCATCTGGTGGCCTAAATCTAAATTACACCTAGATTTCTATCTGAAAGTATGGCCTTTCTCTTGCATTTCAAAGATGATGTAGAAAAACAATTCACATTTTTTTGTTTGTATTATCTTTAACCAGATCTAATGTGTTATATTCTCCTACATTCATTTTACATTTCCACAAACTTCAAAATGTTTCCTTTCAAATGGTGTCAATAATATGCATATCATTGCTTCAGGCCCTGAGCTACAGGCAAAAAAAGGGTACAATCCTTAATGGACAAACCTCAAGGAATAGCATCACATTCAACCATTGTACATCCCTACACCGCATACTTAGATACCATTGTGTCAATTAAATTACCCAAAGGGGTAAGATAAGTAAAGGACCAAACCAAATCATATTACCTAGCTACACCTCACCAAAGAGTTAAGATCAAGATTGTTTGGGTCAAGGATAATACAGATGTATTGTATAGGGCTACATGGCAGCGGCCTACACTATATAAATAACCTATCTGCCACAGAGAACAGGAGGAACCCTGGTTTCAGTTAGTCACCCCAGCAAGTGAAGTGAGTTTAGTCAGTTAGTGCTGTTGAATAATTCAATGATTCAATGTTTGTGTGAAAACGGCCACACTGGCCTTGGCGACTGGCTAGTCATAATCCAGACTCCACTCCTCCACTCATCCAATTTCTCACGCCTTCTACTGAATTCAAATCATTTCAGAGAGCTGGAAGGCATGCGGGAGCCCCAGCCAGGCCCCTGTATCACATCCTTATACTCCTCTCTTTTTCATCCCCACTTTCTCTTTGTATGTGCCTTCTAAAAATGATGGACAGATCACAGGGCAGAACAAGAGCCCGTCAGTAGTCAACGGGGTAAAGAAACTTTAACAGCCAAAGTCTTTCAATTGTCACATAAGCCAGTGGCTTTTAGACAAATTGAACAAAATGTATCCTTTTAGGAGCCTGTGGAGTAGCATGTGAGTGCTGGTACAAAAGGTGCCCCTTCTGGAGAAGAGAGGGTCTGAATGGCTCCATTATCCTCCCTATGGGTGTGGAGTCCAGAGAAACCATTTCACACCTATCGAAACCTGCCATTAGCTTTCTTACAATCATTATGGGAGGGCGTCGTTGTTTAGAAAGAAAACAAGCGTGGTAATGCCGGTTGAAGATAAAACTTTTCACTCCTCCAATCCAAAGGAGAGGGAAAAGTGTAGGTCTGGAGGATGCAGTAAATGAGAAGCCAATTACATGCTCTCATTTGTTCTTCTTTTTCGCTCTCTCGTTTGAGACTCTTTACTTTTACTTCAGTCATTTTCTATTAAGGTATCTTTACTTTTACTCAAGTATGACAATTTAGTACTTTTTCCAGCACTGGATGTGTCTTAGGGTTATAGCATTTCTTTCACATGACCCACCAATTTAGACGAGTGTGTCTGGGTAAGCGTCATCTAATATTTATTACATATTTTTATCTGGACACTTGCTTTTACCTGGAATTGTACCTTATTGTAAGCTACTACCACTTTTAGTCTTAATCTTCACTACACATCTCACTGTTTAGCACATGACCTCACATTTGAATCCATAAAGAGATGGGTGGGGCTGGCTTAAGAGGGTGTGAACAATGCTGAATGGGTGTAGACAAAGGAGAGCTCTCCAGTAGGTACCAAAACATTCAAAGGCCCATTTCTCAAAAGTGAGTTTACAAATGTATCAACTTTCAAAACAGAATTACTTTCCCATTGTTTCTCAAAAATGCAGTGTATGAAACACCATTTCGTAGCTCTGAGTCTCTATTTTTTTACCAATGTAACAAAACCAGTTTCAAATTTTGCTACATAAGACCGAATCAAGGTGGTGAGTCACATACGTCCTTGGAATGATATTGAGATGCAGATGGGTCTTTGGGTTTTCCGGATGGTGTGATTGTTTGTTTCTTAGTAGAAACAGAGCAGATTTCCCAGTCAGTGTCACAAGCAGGACTTCCATGTTTTAGCACCATCTTTTGCTTGTCAAGGGGGAGGATAAACACCAAAAACAGCCATTTAAACATCATCAAGAGTCCTTAAACATAAAGAGCACATTATTATCTCTGTAAGGCAATGATGTGAAACCTAATGTCAAGCAACAAACTGAACACTCATTTAAAAACTACAGGGCTCAGAGTCAAAGCAGACTTTTACACGGTGAGTCTGTCTGGTGTCAGGGGCGTACGTTCGATTCCCACTGCGGTCACATATACAAAAAGGTGTGCAAGCATTACCGTATGAAAGTGGCTGTTAAATGACATATTATTATTTAAGATTATACTGAACAAAAATACAAATGCAACATGTAAAGTGTTGGTCCCATGTTTCATGAGATTAAATAAAAGATCCCAGAAATGTTCCATACGAACCAAAAACATATTTCTCTAAAATGTTGTGCACAAATTTGTTTACATCCCAATTAGTGAGCATGTCTCTTTTGCCAAGATAATTCATCCACCTGACTGGTGTGGCATATCAAGAAGCTGATTAAACAGCATGCTCATTACACAGGTGCACCTTGTGCTGGGGACAATAAAAGGCCACTAAAATGTGCAGATTTGTCACAGAACAGAATGCCACAGAAGTCTCAAGTTTTGAGGGAGCGTGCAATTGGCATGCTGACTCCAGGAATGTCCACCAGAGCTGTTACCAGAGAATGTAATGTACATTTATCTACCATAAGCCGCCTCCAACGTTGTTTTAGAGAATTTGGCAGTACATCTAACCGGACTAAAAACCGCAGACCACGTGTAACCACTCCGCCTGGACAGCTGATGAAACTGAGGAATATTTCTGTCTGTAATAAAGCCCTTTTGTTGGGAAAAACTAATTCTGATTGGCTCCCAGGCCCACCCATGGCTGCGCTCCTGCCCGGACATGTGAAATCCAGAGATTAGGGCCTCAAGATGGTTGGTTTAGGCCTCAAACTAAAGTTCTTGAAATTCACAAGAAACGGTTATTTGACCTCATCTCTATGGAGACCTAAAGCCAAAATTTTGCGGGAAAAGACTCAAGACAGCAACTCTGCGCTGCATAGAAACCCATTGGGGATATTAGTCGAACCCCATGTGTCTAAAGTGTAAAAAATAGTCTACAGACGCTGAAACGCGATAGTCCGGAGTCTCATTGTGACATAGCTACGTGGCTCTGAGACCACCATCAGCGGGCACATGTTCACTTAACCAAAACGCATTTCAAAAACATTAAAGATCACCGCTCTGATTGGCTCCAGCTCGGCGAGTCGCACAGCCCGAACGTGTACCCACCACAATTCCCAATCAAAGCATCTCAGATACCAACACATCTATTCATTTGAATGTGTTGACAGTTGGATAAATAGCTTGAGTTCCGCTGAGAATTCAAGAAGTATGAAAGCCAACAGTCCAATATTCTACAAACACTGCAGTGCATTCGTTTACACGTTTTGGACTATGATAAACCCTTAAGACAACCATCACCTACTGTTACAGTGTTAGAGGACAGCAATAAGAAAGGCCACTTGCAGTTACCTAACAAACATCTGCTCTCTCAACATATTATGAGAATTCCCAATCACACTCTCTTAGCTATTAAAGGAGCTACAAGTGTGAGGTACTGTTCAGTGTGTGCACTGCAGTTCATTTAACACACTTTTCTCAAGAGGCCTCGCTGAGAAATGATTCACATTTTAACTCTAGGAGACTTCACGGCGCTAACGAGAGATCCTTCCATGCTTTGTGTAGTTAGTAGCACAGTAGACCCAGTCACAGCTACCTATCCTCTCCCACATACAGTACACCACACACATCAGACCGCAGGTAATTGAATCACAGGCTCAATTCCACAGCATTAGTCTTGTGTGTAAGGTAGATAATTTATCATGTCCACTTAACCAAAACGCATTTCAAACACATTAAAGATCACTGCTCTGATTGGCTCCAGCTAGGCGAGTCGTCATTAGCGGCAGTGCTCGGTCACAATATATCTCCTCAAACTGTTAGCCTGAAACTCTATGAGATGATGCGAGACTGTTGTGGAGAAAGCCATTGGGAAAGACACAGGGAAACTGGGATGGATATGAGGAATTAATGAGGGATGAATACCACGGTCAATAGAGTGAAATAAAATAAATAGATACAAACACACAGCTCTCATTGGTCTCTACAAGAAGATGAAGTCATAATGCTCAGATAGATTTACTGTATCAAACTAAATATGCATTATCATTAGTTTAATTGCCGTGAATGTATTTTTATGGTTGCCAAGGTTGGTATTTCAGAGTGTACTATATCTCTTGAGAAATAAATGCAATAGAGTATACTGTAAATAGGAATTTAACTAAAATGTAAATATCTCCTAGTCTGGTCTGTCTGGCTTAGGCCCTGCTCATCGTCTGAATCTGCCTCACCATGACAATGCTGCTATGGCAAGTAAACACACACTGAAAGAAAGAGAGGCCCTCTATCTGGCAGAAAATGCGCGCCTGCTTTTGCCCCCAGAGCAATCGGACCGACTTTCAACTTCAAACCAGGAGTGATCAAGGTCCAGCCATGGGCGATTCACACACAGCCTGCTCCCTCTCAGGTAGAGAGAAGGGGATGGGGGGGGGAAGTGTTCACTTTCACCTACTCACCGCTCCTCATTGTATATATATATATATACACACCTACTCATTCAAAGGTTTTTCTTTATTTTTACTATTTTCTAGAATAATAGTGAAGATATCAAAACTATGAAATATGGAATCAATACCAAAAAAGTCTGGATCTTCCTTTCCTGTGGTGGTCCTCATGAGAGACAGTTTCATCATAGTGCTTGATGGTTTTTGCAACTGCATTTGGAGAAACTTTCAAAGTCCTTGAAATTTTCCACATTGACTGACCTTCATGTCTTAAAGTAATGATGGACTGTCATTTCTCTTTGCTTATTTGAGCTGTTTTTGCCATAATATGGACATGGTCTTTTACCAAAATAGGGTTATATTCTGTATACCACCCCTACCTCGTCACAACACAACTGATTGGCTCAAATGCATTAAGAAGGAAAGAAATACCACAAATTAACTTTTAACAAGGCACACCTATTAATTGAAATGCATTCCAAGTGACTATTTCATGAAGCTGGTTGAGAGAATGCCAAGAGTGTGTAAAGCTAAATGGTGCCTACTTTGAAGAATCTCAAATGTAAAATATATTTTTATTTGTTTAACACTTTTTTGGTTACTACATAATTC